>NW_020172773.1:113636-159816 GCF_003031525.2 Neophocaena asiaeorientalis asiaeorientalis | reverse complement strand
TGTGTGTGTGTGTGTGTGTGTGTGTGTGCGTGCGTGCATATATGCATATATATCTCCTATCTCCTATTGGTTTTGTTTCTCTGGAGGACTCAGACTAATACACAGCTCTTCTCATCATATATTCTGAGGTCAGCCAGTTGGCCAGCTGTTATTTAAGTTTCATTTGGCCCATCTCCAAGCCTCTGATACATTCATCTCTGGTAATATTCTGGAAATTCCCACTACACTTCCCTGATGGCAAAATCCACACCCACTTACCCTTGATGTTACTGAGATTTTCAGGAGATAAAAGTGACTCACCATCCAAAAAGAACTAAAACCTTCTATTTTTTCAATTAAATTTGTAAACATAAAATTTATTTTTTAAAAGGTCAAGTTCTTTGGTTCAAAGTAGAAATCTATTTTATATTGAAGTTTGCATATTCAGTTCAACATTCTTTTTTCTTTGGCTGCATTGGGTCTTTGTTGCTGTGTGGGGCTTTCTCTAGTTGCGGCGAGCGCGGGCTACTCTTCATTGCGGTGCACGGGCTTCTCACTACAGTGGCTTCTCTTGTTGCGGGGCTTGCGCTCTAGGCACACAGGCTTCAGTAGTTGTGGCACGTGGGCTCAGTAGTTGTGGCTCGCAGGCTCTAGAGTGCAGGCTCAGTGGCCATGGCTCAGGGGCTTAGTTGCTTCGCTGCATGTGGGATCTTCCTGGACCAGGGCTTGAACCCGTGTCCCCTGTACTGGCAGGTGGATTCTCAACCACTGTTCCACCAGGGAAAGCCCCTCAATGTTCTTAATTGATAAAATATACTGCCTAAACTACTTCAAGTATATCTCAAGCCATATGAAACTCATCTTTGGGTCAGAAAGGGGGACATTAAAAACTTGAAATGCATAAAACTCAAAATGGATAATTCACCCAATTTCTAAGACCACATTTTGAATTAGATAGTATAATCAACTGTGCCATACCTAAGAGAGTTTTCCAACCAGTCGCCTAAAGTGTATTGAGGAGTCTATGAAACAAACCAGTTGAATAGGATGTTGCCCTGGGCAGGAGCATCCTGACCCACCTGGGAAAATGTTGGCTGCCTATCTACCACCAACGGGCCCTGGCCTCAGCTCTCTGACCTATTTGACATTCAGGGGATTTTCTGTGACTGCCCTATCTCTGTGGCTGTAAGAGTAAATGTGCACACAAAGGAGAGCAAATTCATTTCCAGGATATTAATGAGATCAGACCCAAGGACAAGTGAGAAAGAATCCTATTTTTAAAAGCTCAAAAAATTGTTCATGAGTGAAATGCAAGCTGAATCTGCAAGTCACTGGCTACATTCAAATATCCCAACAAGGGGAGGTGTTTCTGTGCATTATGATGTATTCCCCCAAGCTCATTTTGTAAATATAGATTAAAAATGTGTACCTATTTGCCTGCTACATCATTAACTCATTTATTTATTATTCATTTATTCAATACACATCCATTAGGTATCTTCCATTTTTGAGCCATTATGCTGGGTACTATAAGAGGTTTTAAGATACATAATAGAAGCGTAGGGGGAAGACAATTAGCCAAATAACTGAAATGCAAAACAGCTTTATATGTATAGGCGTATGAGGGAGAACAAATGGTTATCAGGATTCAAAACAGGCTAAAATTTAAACAGTGTACTGCATGAAGTAAATTAAGATATACTATATGAAAGATGAAGAATGTGATTTTAGCATTGAAGGTTGGCAGACACTTCAGCAAAGGGCCACTATGAGCACACATGTGTAAGTGGGAAAGTTCACTGACCAGCACAGTTGGTTGATGGGAAAAGCATGGACAATTGGAATGGGATGATGGACCCAGCCCTGATCAAAGGAGAAACCAGAGAAGCATATAGGAATTAAAGGTTAAATTCGACCAGAAAGAAATTGCCCTGTGCATACCATGGCCAGTATTACACGGTAGAGCAGGTGCTGCCATGTCTGTGAGTCAGAAAATCTCAACTCTGGGCTCTTCCTTGTCTTCTGGGGGCTCCTTTCCCCTCTTTGGGTCTCAGTGTCAATATATGTGAAATGCGAGTACTACTCTGCCTACTTCACAGAGTCCTTATGAGGATTAGACAATGCAGATGATTACTGATTTCCAGTGTAGAGTGGAAGATCAGTTGGTTAGCACTATGCTATTCAATTTTTGAGAGCTCAGAACACTAATTCATTTTTAATGTAAAAACATCCCTCAAAATTCTGCTTGGGGGCTTCCCTGGTGGCACAGTGGTTGAGAATCTGCCTGCCAATGGAGGGGACATGGGTTTGAGCCCTGGTCTGGGAAGATCCCACAGGCCACGGAGCAGCTAGGCCTGTGAGCCACAACTACTGAGCCTGCGCGTCTGGAGCCTGTGCTCCGCAACAAGAGAGGCCCGCGCACCATGATGAAGGGTGGCCCTCGCTTGCCACAACTAGAGAAAGCCCTCGCACAGAAATGAAGACCCAACACAGCAAAAATAAATTAATTAATTAATAAACTCCTACCCCCAACATCTTCTTTAAAAAAAAAAAAATTCTGCTTAAACAATATAACTACTAGATGTAGAGCAAAAACAATCTAATCATATTATAGCAATGATGATAAAATTTACTTTGATTTTTTAAATAACCCTCTTGATATGGATACTATTATCACCCCTAATTCAGAGGAAACTGAAAATTAAAGAGAGTAAATCAGCTGCCTACAGTCAATGGACTAGAAAATGGCAGAGTTGAGTCTACAAACTCAAGCAGTCAGTCATGAGCCCACACCAAGCTACACTACTTTCACATAAAGCAAGAAAGACACAAACTTGCACATGGTTTTAATAAAAAGTATATAACTTCAGTGTCTATTGCCCAAAGGAGTATTAGCCCAAAGAGACCTAATATTCAATTCTCTCCTTTATTAAAAAAAGTACACAAAAGAACCTTATTTAATGTTAATACTATAACTCAATGAATTGGAATTAAATGAGATACTACTTTAGTTAACATAGCAGATCCTTTAAAAATCATTTGCATATATTTTTCTGATTTTAAATTGATAGGCTCATCATAGAAAATTGAAAAAATATTGAAAAGTATAAAGAAGACCATAAAAATAACACACAATCCCATTATTAACATTTTCTTTTGGTTTTTTTGGCCATGCCGCACGGCTTGTGGAATCTTAGTTCCCCAACCAGGGATTGAACCTGAGCTCTCTGCAGCAAAAGCACGGAGTCCTACCCACTGGACCGCCAGGGAATTCCCTAACATTTTGTTAAATGTCTTTTCAGCCTTTTTTAAATCCAAAGATAATATTTTTAGGCTTTTCTGTCCCTAGTGAAATATAGATACTTTGTTAAAATTTAAAAATATTTGCATCTGAAGGTCTAGGTTCCTTAGCAACAAAATTTTCACTCACTGCTAGCTTTTTCCTTTATTATATATAGTTATATGTATATGTAAAATATAACGTGTATAACATATAAATTACACCTATATGTTTAATTTACACACAAAGTGTATACATCTTAAGAGTCTAGATCAGTTAATTTTTACATACACCCATGTAACCACCACCCATGTCAAAATATAAAACATTTCCAACATTCCAGGAGGCTCACTTTTGTCACCTCCCTGTCAATTCTGTCCCCCAACCTGGGATAACTATTGTTCTCATCTCTCAACCTTCCCAGCTTGGCTTGAATGACTATCCTTGATCAACCAATCAAAATTTTACAGTCTGTCTCTTACTTATTATATAACATCTTATAAACATCTGACAATGCAAAGCAACTAGGTGGCAAAATGAAACTGCAATTCTTGCAAAAGCAGAATTTCATGACATTGATAAAAGTGAAGTTGGAGAACTGTTCCAATCTCATGTATATTCACGTATCAAGAGACGAGGTAAAAACTGAAGAATAAAAGAAGAGAAAATGGGTAAGGATGATGACACAATAAATGATTCCAAAAGGTACTGGCTTAAATACCAAAGAATTTTTAAAAATCTCTTTGGAAGATTGATTAAAACCCTTGATTTTAAAAAATTCTTAATTTTAAATTATTTTGTAAAAATGATCCCCTTTGATAGTGTTGCACAGGGTAACACGAACTAAAGGATCTTGCATTGTGCCATTCTACAATTTTGTCCAAGAAAATATGTCTTCTCTCTCCATGCCAAATCAGCTCCCTAACATTCTTTGGACTAAGAACTTGTGCATTGTTGCAATTAATCATAAATTCTGTTAACTTCAAGATAATTATTTTTATTATATACTTTGAAATTTGCTCCTTATTATAAGAGAGTTAATTCACTTTGACCCCTTTGCTGCTACCATTTATCCTTGGATGACAAGTGTTTCTTGTAACTCTGGTCTCTGTGATGAAGTTTAGAGATGTAATTTATTTATTGCATCCACACTGTCCTCACTTGGCCAACAGAATAGAAGCATAGAGCAGATAAGTGATCTGCAAGGGCCACAGTGATGGTGTTTCCATCCATGTCTGTCTGACTCCAGAGTCTATTCTCTTTAGGTCAGAATTCCTCCCAGGACCTCAAAAGTGGAGGCAGCCGGAAACCCAGGGTGATTCCTTTTACTTTCCAATCCTCAGTCCTTTGAATGAGAAAATGATGTCTGTATTCTTACTCTTATTACTAATACCCATGCTTTATGACTGCAAGGGCAAACCACCTCCACACACATCTCATTTGGTCCTTACTACCACCCAAGAGGTGGCGGAGAAACAGGCGAGCAGGAAGCTGAATGACTGCCCCCAGGACCCCCAGCTCACAAGCAGCAGTGCTGTAACTGGAATGAACACCTTTAGACTTAGAGAAGAGCAGTACTCTTTTCTCTTTACAACTGTCTCCTGGCATGAAAAGAGGTCTGGGAAAGCTAGAAAAGAAGTTCACTGACCAAGTTAACATCTAAGCAACATCTCTACCTAATACATGGCCTTCTATTGTGACATTTTCCAGGTGAACCACCATGCTGTCTCCCCCTAAGGGCAGTGCCTGCAACCCCAGCAAGAGGGAGGCTTTGAAGTCACAATTCTCACCTTGGAGGCTCAAGAAGTTTCTAGCATTTGAATTCTGTACAAGTAAGAAAACCAACAAAAGGACCCCTCAGGGTCTCTGTCCCACCCAGTGTACTATCCAGGGGAGCCGACAGAGGGCAGTGACCCAACACAGATCCTGTGAAAATCAACCCTCGAGTCGTTTTCTTTCAAGCAGCTTTAACAGTTTTACTTTCTATTTCTTGAGCTAACTTCTCAATTTCCATTCTTGTCAGGGAAAGGCTGAAGACCACAGCAGCAACACACCAGGATTTATAAATCCTGTTTAGCCCTTATTTCCCATAGAACTCTCAGCTCTTCAGACCTATAAGATTTATTCTAAAAGGCCTTGATCAACGTACACTCCCGCCCCTCTGGATATAACTGGTAATAACATAAAAAGCGACAGGGTCAAATTTGGGGACCCAACATTGCAGGGCAGGGAAAAAGCACAAAACCAACCGTTTGGTACTGCACAGCCTATGAGAGGAAGCAGCAGCTTGAAATAGAAACAAACACATTTTGAAATAAAAACAAAAACATACACATTCTGAGCTCATCTACATCTAAAGCTAGTTTTAAAAAGTTATTATTCCTTTTTCCTTCTCTATCATGTTTATCAGGATTTTCTATCTAGGGAAAGGTAGGGAAAGGTTTTCTTTTCTTTTCTTTTTTAGATTAGTAAAGCTTTTGCTCAGTTTTCCAGTCGAAAAAGAACATGAACTTTCATATCATCTTGGAGTTCTTATCTAAGAACTCCACCCAGTCCTTGGCAAATTCCAGATTAACTTCCGCTAGTTCTAGTTAATCAGTTAAGCCATGTGTTAGCTACTCAGCGGAGCAGTTTCTAGATGATTGAAACTGCTTAGCTGAATTCAAATGTCTTCATGTCCACTGAACTGGCACACACATTCTCTACCTGAGGAATAAAGTGTAAGGGTCAAAGTGAATTAACTCTCTTATAATAAGGAGCAAATTTCAAAGTATATAATAAAAATAATTATCTTGAAGTTAACAGAATTTATGATTAATTGCAACAATGCACAAGTTCTTAGTCCAAAGAATGTTAGGGAGCTGATTTGGCATGGAGAGAGAAGACATATTTTCTTGGACAAAATTGTAGAATGGCACAATGCAAGATCCTTTAGTTCGTGTTACCCTGTGCAACACTATCAAAGGGGATCATTTTTACAAAATAATTTAAAATTAAGAATTTTTAAAAATCAAGGGTTTTAATCAATCTTCCAAAGATATTTTTTTAATTCTTTGGTATTTAAGCCAGTATGTTTTGGAATCATTTTTTGTGTCATTATCCTTACCACAAGATAGACAAGACATTTCAACAGCTTTCAGGATATATATGTGCAAACTATATATATTCATTTGATATATATGAATATAGACAATATGCAACATCTATCTGTCTATCATCTATATTGGTAGCTAGTTGTTAAAGTAATAATAATTCTTTACCTCTGGAGAACTCAAAGTGTAATTACAGCTATTATTCTGTCTGCATTGTCTTTGGGAGGGAAGGGAGGAACGAGAGAGGAAAGAGGGAGGGAGAAATCAAAACTGAGATTCCCCCTCAGAACACCAATGTGTCCTGAGGACCAGCCCGGCACACCAGCCGGCCTCCGTGTACCCAGCCCGGGAAAGGACAGTTACGCATGGAGCCGCCCTCTGACTGGCTCCCAAGACCAAGGCAGGAGCCTGAGGCCGAGGGCGGCTCCCGCTGTGGTCAGATGCCCAGGACTCAGGGCAGTTGTATCCCCTTAACCACATTTAAAACATCATACTACAAAAAAAAAAATGTTGAGCAGCTCTGGAGAAGGGACCCTAGGGAGGCGGTATATGGTTCCCTGGCTCCTTCCTCCAGGGCTTCTCTAGGCTTTGGTGGCTGCCACGTCCCCATTCACATAGTTGGGTTCCCCGCCGTGTTCGTCTGGGCTTCCTACAGGGGAGGAAGGTGCCTCCCTGGGGACTGGCTCCACGACTCTCACTGTTGGATGTAAGCTGAGTTCTGATAATCCTCAGAGCCCTCGTTCCCTTGGGGAATTTCTCCTAGTTTGAACAAACAGGAACACCTGCCTGTTAGACTTTGACGCTTGTGGGAAAACTTCCAAAGCACATACACACTGGTCTTGATTGCCTTAAGTGGCTTAGAGTGGATTTGCCTGGGTTGAGTTCTGGAGTCTCCAGAATTTTAAGGAGAAACAATAAATTATTTCTTGGTCTTTGCTGTGTTTACAACAAAGCCAGCATGACAATCACATCCTCAGGGACATGTGGAGGAAGCTTTTTTAGGACTCTGAAGCTCTGCTTCTACCCCAGCACACATCACCATACACACATTATGGCTCAGAACTGTGTCTTCAAGGGGCCTAAAATTGCTGGGCAGGAAAGGGAACAAAACAGCCTATCTCTGGCCTCTGGACCTCTGTCCATCTTTCTACCTGCCACCCTAAACTAGGAGAGGCAAAAGCATTAAGGAAAGTTCACCAGTGGAGATCCCAGTGTTAAAGAAAATCCACTGGGATATTTTGGACTGAACTGACGTTTCCTTTCCTTTCATACAATTGTATGGTTGGAAGTCCAAGAGTCTCAGAGAAGCCTTACCAAAGGTGAGTGTGAGAGAGGCAGCTGGACCCAGGAAAGGTATTGACTAACTCTTCCCTCATCCTATCCTAGCAAATGCAAAAAAACAAATTAAATCTTCTTTTAACTGAATGCCTCACCTGTCAAGATTTAGCTTATCCTGCTTTTAGAAAGAAAAAAAAGTCACAATAATAAGGATCTGGCATCGGCCTCTGTGTAAAAGCTGATGTCCTTAAACCCCAAGGGTCTCTCCAAAGAATTACCATTATTTCAAAGAAAAAAAATGCATTGGGGAAAATAAACATACATACTTGTATATTTAATTTGTAAGAAGAATACGTTTTCCTCCTCTTTTCTTTAGGAAATGACTCCACTGATTCTTTATAATGTTTCTTCTTATAGTAAACACATTAAAGGATATTTTTCTTATGCTCAGACCTAAATCCTTTTCCTGTGTTTTCTTTTTTTCTCTCTTCTTCCTTTCTCCACTCTCCTTTTCTGATCTCTACTCTCTTTGATTTTCTTCTGTTTCTGAAGATAAAATCAGGAAAAGAGAAGAAGGAAAAAATTTAGGTGTGTATTTACCACACTGGCAAGACTTCCATACGTATTTGTACTGGAGTAAACAAAGAAATGAGCCTGAGTATACCTAGATTAGCTGGCAAAATTTGCCTTAAATGTTCTCAGTTTAGTCTGAGAAGGACCAGTGTACTATAGTTCCATATCTCAGAAGTAAATAAATGCCTGTAACACTATCTCATGAATCCACTCACACGTTTTTTGAGCTTAAATAAAATAAGGTGCTTTCATGAGATACTTTTTTCATAGCTTGTGTCTGGGTGTTCATGTGGAAGAGTGACTGTAGGTATGTGTTTGAATGTGTAGGTGTTTATTCATGTCAAGTGTTCTTGCCAGATTTTGAGCTGATGCCTTATTTCCTAGAGTTAGCCCATTTATAAATATGTTTCTTTTTGCTTAGCTTTCACTTTTGCTTACGCTTACCTCAGATGAACTGTAGAGGCTTTTGGTTTCTTAGAAAATAAGCTTGGAGTTTCTCTTCTATTAGCCTCTGCTGATTTGCATTTGTTCAGTTCCACAGATCTTGATGAATTACGGTTCTGGAATCAAGAGCTAAATCTGAGGCATTCTGTCATACAGCAACAGGTTCTAGAGCTTTATCCATTCTGTAAGTTTTCAGCATTCAACCTGGCAGTGGAAAACTATAGCCCTGTAGCCTGGTTGGAGAAGAACAATTCCCCTTCCCCTTACCCCACGTTCCACGTCATGGAATGGTTTTTACAGTGGGGGTAATTGTCACCTTTGTCAATAAAAAGAACCCAAAAAGATGTGTTAGGAGCTGAAGAATCAGACTTCTCCAGGTCTCCATCTTATGTCCAACCACATCTCCCTTTATTTGCTTTCCCTGACTTTAGTTTGGTGCAAAGAATCCAGCTTTTTAACTCTGCAAAGCTCAAGTCTATCCATCATTCAACCATATTGGATTTATGGTCATAGGCAAAATGTACCTTTCTTAGAAATGCTGTATTTCCTTCTTCTCTGCCTTTCAGGGAGGCCACACTTGATAGAAGCTTCTCACTTGTATGATTTTACTAAAGTTTTCAGGACGTAGTCAACACATCCTAATATCCTGATATTGTCCCTTCAAGCTCCCCAAAATCAAGGCTTGGTACCAGGCTGTGCTATGATTTTATTTTTAAAAAACAGGTGGGGAGAAAATATTTGCAAAAGGTATATCTGATAAAAGACTGTTATCCAAATTTTATAAAGAACTCTTAAAACCCAACATAAGAAAACAAACAACCTGTTTGGAAAATGGGCAAAGGACCTGAACAGACACCTCATCAAAGAAGATATATGGATACCAAATAAGCATCTGAAAAGATGTTTAATGTCATGTCATTAGGAAATTGAAAATTAAAATAACAATGAGATACCACTACACACTTTTTAGAATGACCAAAATCCAAAATACTGAAAGCACCACAGGTTGAGGAAGATGTGGAGCAACAGGAACTCTCATTCATTGCTGGTGGGAATACAAAGTGGTGCAGCCATTTTGGAAGTCAGCTTGGCAATTCCTCACAATACTGAACATACTCTTACCATGTGATCCAGCAATTCCACTACTTGTTATTTACCCAAGTGAACTGAAAATGCATGTCCACAAAAATCCTGCACACAGCTGTTCATAGCAGCTTTATTCATAATCGCCAAAAGTTGAAAGCCACCAAGGTGCCCTTCAGTAGGTGAACGAATAAACTGTGGTATATCCAGACAATGGAATATTTCAGCACTAAAAGGAATGAGATATCAAGCCATGAGAAAACATAGAGGAAACTTAAATGCATATAACTAAGTGAAAGAAGTCAGTCTGAAAAGGCTACATACTGTATGATTCCAAATATTAAGACATTCTGGAAGAGGCAAAGCTACAGAGACAGTTCAGTGGTTGCCAAGGGTTAGAGAGGAGGGAGGGGTGAATAGGCAGAGCACAGAGGATTTTTAGGGCAGTGAAAGTACTTTGTTTGATGCTATAATGGTGGGCACACATCATTATACATTTGTCAAAACCCGCACAGTGTCCAACACCAAGTTTACATATACCCTAATGTGAACTATGGACTTTGGGTGATAAGGATGTGTCAATGTAGGTTTGTCAATTGTAGCAAATGTACCATTATGGTGTGGGATATTGATAGTGGTGGAATTTGTGTATGTATGGGAGTAGGGGGTATATGGGAACTTTTTCCACTTTCTTTTTCTGGCCTTTGAGTCGTACAGAAACCCAACTTAAACTGGCTTATTCAAAAATGAGAATGTATCAACTATATAACTGAAAAGTGCTGGGATGAGACTGGATTCAGGTTTAACTAAATCCAAGTGGTTAAAAGATACAGTCAGATTCCCCTCACCTCCCCGCCTGCCACCCAGTCCAGTGAGGGCTGGCTCTCTCCATGTGGTGGCCATATGGACACCGGCACCTCTGGACTCATGTTACACTGGTTAATCCATAGTTAGAAGAAACAATGCTCCTTTCTCAGTAAAATTTAAGCTGCTATCTCATTGGAAAGCTACTTGCTGAAACAACTTTAGTCCACTCTTTCCAAAAGTGTGTATGCATGTCACTAGTGTTCTATGAGATGATTCAGTGGTAAGCAATCATCTTTCTTAACTTCAAGAATTACATTAATTTTCATGTGCATAAAAAATAACTAGTACAACAAAATTTCTTTTATGCTTTGGGTGAAGCTGAAATATTATGGAAAGGAAGGTAGTAAGCCACTTTTCATGGCTAGGATGAGTGTCAAGTAAGATGTTCAGGCATGTTCATGAACATTTCAAACCGTTGGTAATCTGAATCACTCAACAAGTCTTCATCTTTTCCATGAAGGCAAAGTGCTGCACAGGCAGAAAAATCTAGGCACGTTGTATATTGAGGGGAAAAGTTTAGGTTAATTTAAGTCAAGGATTCTGGAAAGATCCTTGTGATCCATGCAATTATTCATCAGACAACTTTTGAAATGAAGTCAATAGGCCACAAATATTTAGTATTTGATGGTGTCACATTCCATATTACAGTTGATAAATGAAAGATTTACTTCTGTGGAATGTCATAATATCATGTATGACCTAGGGGAGTTTGAATTAATGAGGTATGTCGGCCCGTAAGTGTACCTTTGAAAAGTTTTACCCCACTTGAGAATAGTGTCATTTTAGTGTAAAGCAAGATTAATTATGTGATTGACTCACCCACAGTTAAGTTCCTTATCAACCAACATTACATAACTGATTTTTGTTCCTTCTGATTTATTTTCATGCAGTTTGATTTCCGAGATAAAGCAAGCTTCCTTCTTAAGTTTAATTTGGATTCTATTCCAGGAACAAACACAAGCTGTTTCTTTTTACATTTTCTTTTAAGGTATCACTTTTGTTTCTCTGTTGTTTCACTTTGAGAAATAACCCAAGGAGGAAGAAGGCTGTTATAATATGTTTGTATTTCTATACGTGAGTTCGTTCTTAAAAATTCCTTCAGGTAAGTAGAGTATGTAGTTAAAATGTAATTTCATGAATTTACAATAATAAAAATTTATGAGGATTCATCTACCACAAAAATACAAAATAAGCTTTCATTGCTCTATATAAATGATTATTCTACATGATGACCAATATACCAAACCTAAATTGTCTATATCCTTCCTATGGTCATTGTTTCTTTTTATTCATTTTGTCACGAAAGAACTCATTGAACCCATACCCACAATCAGGGCAAAACAAAACTGAGGATACATCTAAACAATGGTCAAAACAGAAACAGGACAGAAGTGAAAATTAAAAAGAAGCACTTGTAAACTAAGGAATGGAAGGAAATAGATATTTACTAAGCACTTTATTACACATGTTATTTATATAGTACTCACATGTGGAATATTATTTCTGTATATATACACATATATATATACATATTTTTTAAGAGGTTAAATAATTTTCTCCAGTTCATCTGGCTTGTAAGTGGTATTTTGTTTGACTCCAAAGACGTTGCTTTACCATTCAGCCTCAGGAGGAAAATCTCACAGGCAAAATTAATGTAACTTATTTAAAACTCTTTGGAATTTCTTTTGTGCATTCTAATATTTCCTGCCACATTAGAAGGTGATTTCTCTAATAAAATAGATTGGAGGCCAGAAAAAACACTATTTGGCTAACCTGCTTCTTGAGCACAGCAAGGGTGAAAGGTCTTGCTCAATAGTAGGAGAGGCAGACACCTGAGAACCCATAAGGATCACTCAAAGCATGGGGGAAGCAGCTCAGAAAACTGTAAAGGCCTTGCAAATACCATTATCCATGTACAATTTGCTCTTGCCCAAGTACCCTCTAAGCAACAAGTAGTGAAACCCCACGTTTCCAGTGTGGGGGAGGGGAGGGGACATTCTGAGGCCTTCTGTCTTAAGTGGAGAGTAAAAAGCAACTACCAGTTGAAATTCTACGGTGAAGCCAGGCCCACACGGACAGGCCATAGTAACAAGGAGTAGCCAGTGAACCAGGAAACAAAGAGGGACTGTTTAAAACGTAGGTGTGGCCTTATTGCCAGTCATAGGAGCCACACAGATCTACCACGCTCTGCTATTGTGATAATAACAGTAACAGTAATATATATTTTTAAAATGTACTTATTTTATTTTTGGCTGCATTGGGTCTACGTTGCTCCGCATGGACTTTCTCTAGTTGTGGGGAGCGGTGGCTACTCTTTGTTGTGTGTGCGGGCTGCTCATTGCGATGGCTTCCCTTGTTGCGGAGCACGGGCTCTAGGCGTGTGGGCTTCAGTAGTTGTGGCACACGGGCTTAGTTGCTCCATGGCACGTGGGATCTTCCCAGACCAGGGCTCGGACCCATGTCCCCTGCATTGGCAGGCGGATTCTTAACCACTGCGCCACCACAGAAGTCCCAACAGTAACAGTAATATTAATAATACTTTATCATAGGTGCTATAGATATATTATTTCTTATTCTCAAAACAGCACTGCAAGGTTGGCATTAGCATTTTGCTGTGAGGTACAATAAAGTTCAGAAATGCAAACCCACTCAGCAAGGGTGGAGCTGGAGCCCTCCCAGGTCCTGGGCTACTTGATTTCTCCAAGTTCCTGCTTGTTACACAGCCATACCAAGCAGAACACATGTGTTAAATGTGTAGCCTTTCACTTAGTACATGCTAGGGCACTCAATAAATTTTAGCTCTCTTCTTGCCTGTGACTTGCCTGTTGGAAAGAAACTTCTGATCTTGTTTCATCTTTGGGTCTGATTGTTGGCTGTCTTTATTAAGCATCCTATTGCTGCTACAAATTTAATGTCTTTAAACAACACAAATTTATTATCTTACATTTCTGGAGGTCAGAAGTTCAAAATCAATCTCACTGGCCTAAAATCAAGATGGTGGCAGGACCGGTTCTTTCTTGAGGCTACAGGAGGGAATATGTTGCCTTTTCCAACAGCCAGAGGCTACCTGCATTCCTTGACTTGTGGCCTCTTATCACATCTCCTTTTCCTCTCTGTGCCTGTCATCACATCTTCACAACTCTCACCCTTTTGCCTCTCTCTTGTTAAACCTGTGATTGCAGTGGACCCACCTGTATAATCCAGGAGTGTCTCCTTAACTCAAGATCCTTAATTTAACCCCACAGCAAAGTCCCTTTTACCGTGTAAAGTAACATAGTCACAGTTTCTGGGGATTAGGGCATGAACATCTTTGAGGGGCCATTATTCAGGCTATCACACCATGTGGGTGACCACTGGGTGGTCAGGCTGTGCTACAGGATAGATTGTAACATGAGTGGGGCCCAGGCTACAGGGAAGGCATGTCACCCAGGGAAGAAACAAGTACATGATTTGAGGTCACTGAGAACAAACAACACACACACCAAGCTCAAGTGGCACAGCATTTATTCATAGCAAGAGAAGAGAAAGCGTGCATAAGATCCAGCTCCTTGCAGAGGTTGGGCCCCCAGGGCCAGCTGATCCACTTAACTACCAATTCAGGTAGCGTGGTTGCACGTACTCTATTTTGTGCTGCAGTCAAACGACCCAGACTCCAACCCCACACCTGTGGGCTCTGACTTACGGAAAGCTGGGAGTGTGCCTGAGGGCACTGACTGTGCATGCACACGGTCGTGCACAGTCTTAAGCAAAGCAAAGGAGCACACTGTGAGTCTGAAACAGGGAAAGCTATTCCCACACAAGGCGATAAACCCGGCACAGGTGTGTGGGCTTTAGGGAAAGCCCGTTCTTTTTTCACTGTCGCGGCCTCTCCCGCCGCGGAGCACAGGCTCCAGACGCGCAGGCTCAGCGGCCATGGCTCACGGGCCCCGCCACTCCACGGTATGTGGGATCTTCCCGGACCGGGGCACGAACCCGCGTCCCCTGCATCGGCAGGAGGACTCTCAACCACGGCGCCACCAGGTAAGCCCGGAAAGCCCATTCTTATGTGGCTGAAAGACTGCATGCTTGAGACTGCCTTTCCCAACACTTTTTTTATCCCCTTATCTGGGAGCTGGTTTGGGAACTGCAACCGGGAAGTATAGGAAGAGGAGAGGACAAGATGGTGGGGTAGGAAGACTCTGAGCTCGCCTGCTCTCACGGGAACACCCAAATCAAAAGTATTTACAGAGCAACTATGGATGAGAATAACCTGAAGACTAGCAGAAAAGATCTACGACTAAAGATATAAAGAAGGAGCCACAATAAGATGGTAGGAGGAGCAAAGGCACAATGTAGTCAAGACTCACACCCCCAGGTAGGTGCCCCGCAAACAGGAGGATAATCACAATTGTAAATGTCCTCCCGAAGGAGCCAGGGGTCCGAGCCCCACATTGGGCTCCCCAGCCCGGGGGTCCTGCACGGGGAAGACGAGCCCGCAGAACACCTGGCTTCGAAGGCCAGGAGGGCGTACTTTCAGGAGGACCAGAGGGCTGCAGGATACAGAGACTTCACTCTGAAAAGGAGCTCACATGCTCTGAGACCCAGGGCAGAAGCAGTCATTTGAAAGGAGCCTGGGGCTTCCCTGGTGGCGCAGTGGTTGGGAGTCCGCCTGCCGATGAAGGGAACATGGGTTCGTGCCCCGGTCAGGAAGATCCCACATGCCGCGGAGCGGCTGGGCCCGTGAGCAATGGCTGGAGCAATGGCTGCTGAGCCTGCGCGTCCGGAGCCTATGCTCCGCAACGGGAGAGGCCACAACAGTGAGAGACCCGCATACCGCAAAAAATAAATAAATAAATAAATAAAAATGGAGCCTGGTCAGACCCACCTGCTGATCTTGGAGAGCCTCCTGGAGAGGCAGGGGGTAATTAAAACTCACCCTGGGGACACAGATGCTGGCAGCAGCCTTTTGCGGAGCTCGGAACTCATTCTACCGTAAGGACACAGGTGCTGGCTGGCACCGTTTTGGAGTCCTTCCTCCAGCTTTTTAGCAGCTATGACCCATCCCCATCCACCAGCTGGTCTGCACCAGTTCTGGGAAGCCCCCAGGCCAAGCGGCCAGCAGGCTGTCAGCTGCCATAGGTCCCTGTGAGCCCACCTAGGGACCCCGCCTTGCCCACCACTGAGCCAACACTAGCCACAGACCAGCCTCACCCACCAGCAGGTGGGCAACAGCCCCAGGACCCACCCGGGGCCCTGCCTACCTGGGGGTGCCATTCACAGAGCACACATTATAGATCTGTATATTTATTACATCAGTTTTCCAACAGATGGAAGTAAAGTGTCTTGAGAAAAGATTTCTTTTATTAATCTGCAAAATGGTGTAGCGCTGGCAAGCACTGGTCCTGCTCTGCCCTGAGAAGAAGAAAAAGCAACTCTGGGGCTGGGGGGAAGGGGAAAGAAAGGCTTATCACAAAGAAGGCTGGTTCTCATGAAGAGTTCCTTAACAACCTGCTCAAGGAGCTCAGCTTAAGGATGTTTAAAAGAACAGTTAGCACTTGAAGATACCAAGTAGACTAGCAAGTTAAGTCACCCCCTTATTCTGAAATTTTGACTTGATGGTCTTAATTTTCACAACATTTTACAATTTGTTTTAGTCTTGGGAGATTTGGAGCAATTCCTATGAAAATCCAGCTGAAGTCATTGCCGGATGAGAAACAGTGACGAGGTAAAGTCTTTTTTTAAAAAATAGATTTATTTATTTTATTTTTGGCTGTGTTGGGTCTTTGTTGCTGCGCGCGGGCTTTCTCTAGTTGCGGCGAGGGGGTGGCTACTCTTCGTTGCGGCGTGCGGGCTTCTCATTGCAGTGGATTCTCTTGTTGCAGAGCACGGGCTCTAGGCGCGTGGGCTTCAGTAGTTGTGGCATGTGGGCTCTAGAGCGCAGGCTCAGTAGTTGTGGCGCACGGGCTTAGTTGCTCCGTGGCATGTGGGATCTTCCCGGACCAGGGCTCGAACCCGTTTCCCCTGCATTGGCAGGTGGGTTCTTAATCACTGCGCCACCAGGGAAGCCCCAAGGTAAAGTCTTGCTCGTGTTTTTTGCTTCCTTTCCACCCTCCAGGGCTGCCTTAGCTGGGCTCAAATCCTGAACCATATTCAGGAAAAAGTTCTGTTATCTACAGGAGGGAAAAAAATGGCTGCCCATCCATTTAACCTCTATATTGCTCTGCCTCATGTGTGTTCTGTAAGATCTGTAAAAAGAATGGTGTCCAGCTTGCATCTCTGGAGTAAAACTACTTACTGTGGACATACCCAGTGCACAAATTACACAGGGAACTATAGTCAATATCTTGAAATAACGTATAATGGAAAAGAAGCTGAAAAAGAATACATATGTTCACTTTGTTGTACATTTGAAACTAACACAATATTGTAAGTTAACTATACTTCAATAAAAAAAAAATTTTAAAAGGGAGCCCTACCTATGCTCATCTATGCTGGATGATTATGGTCACCAATATGTGAAATATTTTAAAATTTGGTATAGATAAACAGAAATAATCTCAAACTGTAGTTTTCCTTCGATAGATCTTGAAACATCTAAGGAAAATCATGGAATGGAATCATGCCGTTTTTGCCTATATGGATTGATGGTGTGTGTGTGTGTGTGTGTGTGTGTGTGTAGTTGGGGGAGATGAAACTTACTACCAAATACACAAGATCTCATTGAGGACCTCAAGGAAAAAATCTCAGTGGACACCTCCTCAAGTAATTGTAAAATCCTTCTGGAAAATGGCCCCCAAGACTGTCCTCTGGTCTCCACCCCACCCTACACTTGACAGGGGTATAAGTCTGCTCAGTAAGGCTTCTCTCTTCCTCTGCTCCCCAAGTCCCCTAGACCCTCTCTGTTCTGAATCCTCAGGAGCCTCCCCGTAAACCATCCCCTGAGACTCTGTGATCCCATACATCAGGTTGCATCAGAATAAGGTTAAGCCTTCGAGGCATTATCTCTAAAATCTTGAAACAGTTAGGAAGATCCACTCTGGAAATAATGGACTCAGTATCTGGGACATTTGATCTTCATAGTTGGAAACTGGAAAGAGTCAACGTGAAGTAGCTCTATCCTCAGAGTAAGCCTGGATTGCAAAAGGCAGAGGATAGAGCAATGGCTTGTATCAAAGAATCTGAATCTAGCAAGCAGCATTGATCCTGAGATTTGAATAAGTATAACTGGAAGCAACTTGGCCTTTACATGTGAAGTAATTTTGTTTTATGGATTTAAAAAATATTTCCACAGGAGCTTAGATATAGATATAATATTAACATACCTTATAATTATAGGATATTAAAGGCAGAATTGGTTTGCCCAGCAGGGACTCATGCATTTGAATTTTACACATACCATTCATTTAGTTACTGATGATGAACCAAATGGTGGTTTAAATGAAATTTATACACAGAACTCTGGCGATTCAGTGGCTGACTTTTTCCCTCCTATCTGTTAAGGGACTTTTGTTTTCCTCTGAAGTAAAACTTAAAATCTTCTAAAACCTGAGAATGGTCACCATAAGAATATGAACAACCTCAAATTGAAAAAGAACAAACAATCGCACATTAGGTAAGTGTTTCTATAACATGTAGAAATGAAGGATCGTGAATGACTGTAGACCAAAATAAGTTGACAATACATCCATAATGAGATGTATTCTAAGGACAAAAACAAGTGAAAGAAAATTTCGAACTTCATCCTATCATCTTCTAGTTTGTATTAATGGTGTTTTTGTTTTGGAGTTATTTTCTTTTTATTGTTAGGTAAAAACTAATCAGCAATAATATTTATTTTGTTAAAAATCAAGATTTTTTTCCAGCATAAAAGAAGTGGAGGTACAATTATAGAAAATAATTTAAGTAATAGCACAATAGTGTTAGAACTGAATGAGAAAAATCCATATAAACTCACGCGTTAAGAGGAAAAAAATGTGTCTTTACTAGAACTATCCACTAAAATTGTTTTCTAACAATGGCATCCCAGGTGGAATACAATGACTATGTATGTTTAGTATACATATTATGGTTTATAATACCATATTTCCACAAAAACAAACCAGGACTCCTTGGAAAGATAGCCAATTCCATATCTGGGTCTAGAAAAGTGTAAGGCAGAAGACAGGAAAACTTTCCAAGAACAATCTGCATAGGTGCTTTAAAAAAATTTTTTTTTTCATTTTGATAGAATTTCTGTCTTACAGAGAAGTTGCAATGTTATTACAAAGAATTCCTGAATACTCTTCATTCAGATTTCCCAAACGTTAACATTTTAGTGCATTTGTTTCATTTTTTTCTCCCTCAATATATATTCTGAAATATTTGAAAATAAATTGCAGGCATGCTAGCCATTACCACTAAATACCTTTGTACATTCTTTTATATAATCACACAACAATAATCAAAATCAGGAAATTAACACTGATATAATTCTTATCTAATATCAGATCTTATTCCAATAATGTCTTTTATAACAAATGAAAATCTTGGATCATGCATTGCATTCAATTATCATGTCTTTTAAGCCTCCATTAATCTGAAATAGTTCCCCAGATCTCCTGTGTTTTATGACACTAACATTTTTGAAGCACACAGGCCAGCTATTTTGTAGAATGTCTTTCAGTTTGGATTTGTCTGACATTGTCTAACCATTAGATTAGGATTATTTGTCTTTGTCAGGAATATCACTCAAGTGTTGCTGTGTTCTCATTGCCTCACACCAGGAGATACATGATGTTGATTTGTCCCTTTACTAATGATGTTGACTTTGGCCAGTTGCTTAAAGTGGTGTGATAAAGGTTCTTTTCTGTATATTTCTTCTATATGTTTCAGTTTGCTTTGTTGGAGGTTATAAAGGAGACAACTAAGTCATATTTGTTAGCAACTAAAAGTAAAAACATCAGAAAGTATTTCAGCAGAGATTATATTTGAGAAACTATTATATCAATATACACTGGGAAAGCACTTAAATGAATATAGAGGATTGTTATTATTTTTAATAATTATTCTACTTTTAACATTTCCTAAGAAAAAAGTTATTTAATATGTGAAAGGGTAAGCCACTCAGCTTTTTTATCTGGATTTTGTCAAGTAAAACAATCACATAAAAGTAGTATCAATCCAAAGTCAAATGCCCTAGAACTCTTGATGAAGGATGACTTCTACGTTTCTCAAAGTCTTATGATCTCAGCTCATTCTCCTACACTTGGATAAATTACCTAGAGTCTCCACGTTTTAACTTCTTCTTCTAGAAAAGAGAGGGGGGGGAGAGAGAGAAAGAGAAACCCTTAGTTTCCAGAATAGTTGGGAGGAACATATATAAAGTACAAGGCACTTAGAGTAATGCATAATGCTTGGCAAGTCACTGTGAAAAAGAAGACATATTATTGTGGAAGTTGTCCCTATCCTTATGCCCTGTGGGTCCCCATGAAATAGGTAGGAAGCATTTGTTATTATCTCCATTTTAGATGTGGTAACTGTCTCCAAGATGACCTAAATCAAACTAGATGTGGGGCTGGTGCCTGCTTTTGGGTTACTATTTTATTGTTGTTTCTTCTACATTATGGCCATTACCTTGTGTTTGTGCTTAAAGAATTCGTTTCACGTTTAATGCATATACAGTTTTGCTTACACTTTTCATAGATTTCATGCAGATCAAAAAGTGATCATGCAGGGAATTCCATGGCTGTCCAGTGGTTAGGACTTGGTGCTTTCACTGCTGTGGCCCAGGTTCAATCCCTGGTCAGGGAACTAAGATCCCACAAGCTATGCAGTGCGGCCAAAAAAAAATGATCACGCAAAAGATAATAATAGCCTCTATTTAATATCAGTTAAATCATTTTGTTCACTTATCTCTTGTGTTGAAAAGAAAGTTCTCAATAGAATGAAAGGTGACCTGAGTATGACTGCAAAACCAAGTCACATATCAGTGTTGGAGGCAACAGCTGTAAACATTTCTCTAATCTGAATTCAGGGGCAGTCTCACCAATCATGCCGGCAGAAAGCAAAGCAACATTGCTTTTACCCAGAGCAACCTTCCGTCTGACTAGTAACCATAAAAACATGTGATACATTCTGCTGAAAATATATTACCTTGAAACCTCACCCAGGAAAGACCAATAAGTCTGTTTCTGTGGTATTCAGTTTTCTAATTGCAACTTTGCTTTTATCAAACTGTTTCTCAGATCTAGCTCTTTAGCTAATAAATACAGTTGCCAAAATGTGAAGAAAAAATTATTAGTTTTCTTTGGTTGGCCATATTCTTTGGTTTGGTGTTATATAATCCAGAAATGAAAGGGAATCAGAACACTGCTCAATAGTTAGACAACTTCAATTGCTTAATAATTTGAAAAAGGTCCAATTAGTAGGAAAAAATGCTAATAGGAGGTTCCCAAGACAGTGGCTATTCCTGGAACTTTCCCCACCTCAGGGAGCCCAGGAGCAGGGTAGCAAATCCACCCAAGCATAACCACCTTACTCCTATCCCCCAGATCATATTCTCCCCCTTACCCACCCACCACCTCTCTCTCTCTCTCTCCCTTTCTCTCTCTCTCTCTCCCCCCCCCTTTCTGTTTCCCGACTCATACTTTTTCTGTGAAAACAATCTAACATTAATTTAAAAAGTAAAGACTGGATGCTGACAACCTTAAAACAAATTTTGAGAGAAAACCTCTTTGGTCTTCTTCTTATATGTAAATGCAGATAATATTGTGATGGTTTTGTTCTTCTTTACCAAACTGTAAAATGGGTAAAGTTTTGTTTCATTTCCCCCCTCTCAAAAATATGTTTTCCATTTGACCTTGATGATTATGGGTATTCAGGTTGTGTAGATGTTTTTAGTCAATTGTGAAAGCACTCAGACAAACCCATTCCAGATCCAGGAAGCCTAGAGAGTTCCAAATAAGATGACTAAGATTAATCCAAAGAAATCTACACTGAGACACATTATAATTAAATTGTCACAAGTTAGAGACAGGGAGAGAATCTTAAAAGCAGCAAGAGAAAGACAGCTCATATGTACAAGGGAATCAAGTTTTTTAGCAGAAATTTTGCAGGCCAGAAGGGAGTGGCACACTATATTCAGAGTGTTGAAAAAAAGAAACTGCCAACCAAGAATACTATAATCAGCAAAATGTTTTTCATGCTTTTTTCAAAAGTGCAGAAGAGATAGACTTTCCCAGATAAACAAAAGCTGAGGAAGTTCATCACCATTAGACCTGCCTTACAAGAAATACTAATGGGAGTTCTTCAAGTTGAAATAAAAAGATGTTAAGGGCTTCCCTGGTGGCGCAGTGGTTGAGAGTCCACCTGCCGATGCAGGGGACACGGGTTCGTGCCCTGGTCTGGGAAGATCCCACATGCTGCGGAGTGGCTAGGCCCGTGAGCCATGGCTGCTGAGCCTGCGTGTCTGGAGCCTGTGCTCCACAACGGGAGAGGCCCATGTACTGCAAAAAAAAAAAAAAAAAGATGTTAAACAGCAACATGATAGCATAAGAAAGTATAAGATTTTTGATAAAGATAAATATATGGATAAATACAGAATATTGTAGTGATGGTGGGTAAGTCACTTCTAATTCAGCTTAAAAGTTAAAAGACAAAAGTATTAAAAATAATTATAACTTTAAAGATGTTAATGGGTATCCAGTACAAATAGATATAAATTGTGACATAACAAAGTGCATGTGGTAGAGGGAGAAGTAAAAGTGTAGAGTTTTTATATGTGATTGAAAATAAGTTCTCATCAGCTTAAAACAGACTTATAACTGTAGGAAAATTTATGTAAGCCCTATGGTAACTATAAAGAAAATACCTATAGAAGTTACACAACAGAAAATGAGAAAGAAATCAAAGCATATTAATAAAAAAAATAAATGAAACATGAAGACAGCAAGAGAAAAAAAGAGATGAACAAAGTACAATACAAACAGAAAACAGCAAAATGGCGATATTAAATCCTTCCCTAACAGTAATTACATTAAATATAAGTGAATTAAACTCCCTAATCAAAAGACACAGAGTGGCTGAATGGATTTAAAAAACAAGGTCCAACTATGTACTATCAACAAGGAACTCACTTTGGATCGAAAGACAGA
The DNA here is from genome assembly GCF_003031525.2 of Neophocaena asiaeorientalis asiaeorientalis. NCBI lineage: Eukaryota > Metazoa > Chordata > Mammalia > Artiodactyla > Phocoenidae > Neophocaena > Neophocaena asiaeorientalis. Next base: position 137,110 of record NW_020172773.1, on the reverse strand, counting down.
CAGACTGAAGGTGAAGAGTTGCGAAAAGATAGTCCATGAAAATTGTAACCAGAAAACAGCATGAGTGGCTATACTTTTATCAGACAAAATAGACAGTAAGTCAAAAACTGTCACAAGAGACAAAGAAGGATGTTATATAATGATAAAAGATCAATTCAACAGGAAGACACAACAATGATAAATATATATCCATTCAACATCAGAGCACCTATATATATGAAGAAAACATTGACAGAACTAGAGAAGAAATAGACAGCAATACAATAATATTAGGAGATTTATTGCTTCACTTTTAATAATGGCTAGAACAGCTAGACAGAAAATCAACAAAGAAACAGTGGACTTGAAGAACACTACAGAGCAAATAGACTTAACAGATGGATATAGAACATCCCTCCCACCCAACAGCAGCAGCATATGCATTCTTCTCTAGTGTTCACAAAACATTCTCAAGAATAAATCCCATATTAGTCACAAAACAAGCAGACAACTTATCTGATTCCACAGGTTCACAGCTGGAGAGGAATTTTGCTTCAGGATGAATCATACCTCATCTCACGCATACTTGATTTAGATATTTAGATGAGATTTGGGACTTAGAGTTGATGCTTAGAGTCAAGACTTCGGGGCTATTGGGACTGGGTGTGTGTGTGAATGTATTTTGCATGTAAAAGAACATGTATTGAAGGAGACAGGATATTATGAGCTGGATTGTGTGCCCCCCCCAATTCATATGTTGAAGTCCTAACACCTAGTGCCTCAGAATGTAACTGTATATGGAGATAGGGCTTTTAAAGATTAAGTTAAAATGAGGCCATCAGACTGTGCCCTAATTCAATCTGACTGGTGTCCCTATGAGAAGGGAAAATTTAGACGCACAGAGACACCAGAAATGTGTATGCACAGAGGAAAGACCATGTGAGGACATAGCAAAAAGGCGACCATCTGCAAACCCAGGAGAGAAGCCTCAGAAAAAAATCAAACCCGCCAACATCTTGATCTTTGAGTTCTAGTCTCCAGAACTGTGAGGAAATAAATTTCTATTGTTTAAGCCACCCAGTCCATGGTGTTTTGTTAAGGTAGCCCTGGTGGACTAATACAGGAGTCCACTGTTGACCACTGTCTCACCAGTTGACCTTAGCGGCACCCTCCTGCTCTCCGGGCTCTGGATTCCACATCTGAAAATGACAGTTCAGATTAGATGGTATATGAAAGTCCCATATGTTTTTATGGTCAACCATTCCAGAATTATCATTGATTTTGATCTGACAGATTTTACTGTGAGAGGATAATCCCTGGAACAGGTGTGCTTTTGTTTTTTAACTTCCCATTGTTCCTCATCTCTAAAAGAGGGGAGGTTATAATTAGGCACAGGTGCCTCAGCATCTGTACTAGTTTGCCAGGGCTGCTACAACAGAGTATCACAAAGGAGGTAGCAAAAAAAACAGAAATTTTTTGTTTCACAGTTCAGGAGGCTGGATGTCTGAGGTGTCAGCAAGGTTGGCTCCTTCTGAGAGCTGTGAGAAAGAATCTGCTGCTGCGTCTCCCCTAGCTTCTGGTGTTTTGCGGGCCACCTTTGGCATTCCTTGGTGTACAGAAGCATCATCCCGATCTCTGGTCTCTGCCTTTGTCTTCACATCTTCACTCTTCTGTGTGCATGTCTGTGACCAAATGCCCTGAGCACTAGTCATATTGGATTAGGGCCCACTCTAGTGACCTTATGTTAACTTAATTACCTCTGTAGAGACCCTGTCTCCAAATAAGGTCACATTCTGAGGTGCTGGGTATTAGGACTGCCCCATAGGAACTTGTGGGGGACACAATTCAACCCATAAATAAGAGTATCCCTAAAGGCTCACCTCCCACCTTGCAAAGAAACGATCACAGCAATCTTCCAGGTCAGCCTCCTGTCATAGTTCGTCTCACACCCACATGCTCATCCTGGGTTCTCTTGTCTGCTGCTTTGTGTCTATTACCTGGTTCTCTCTCTCTGGAAGCTCCAGAGCTGACAACAACTTAGAGAATCTGTTTGGTAATCACCTTCACCTTCCATTGGAGGTTACAACAGTGTGGGTGCATATTTTCCCAGCCTCCCTTAGATCCATATTCTCAAGCCCATGGCCACGCCCATTTTCAAAAACCCATGCGGGCCAAAAATCCCCACCTGAGTCAAAACCCTAGATCCCATCCCCCAACCCTACAGTCATCTGAGAGGGGAGTGTGAACAAGAAAACTCACAGATCCTGAGATGGTAGATTAAAAATGATCTCTAAAACAATAAGCAGAAGAAAAAGGGCAATAGGGCAAGGAGTACCACCCCAATTTGTAAAAACATTTATTTTGCCACACCCCATCTCCTTCCTAGCAGACTGCTTTCATGTTCTCAGAACTTCTGCAGGTCAACAGCAACCTCCCTGCTTTCGTAAACAGTAAGAAGTGTCACCCAGGACCGGGCAAGAAGACCAATTCACATGCTCTCAACCCTTTGGAAACCCTGGTTTAAGAATTAATTCACTCCACTGGGAAAGCACAATTATCATTTGTCAGTTAAGGATGTTGGTACACCGAAGGAGAGTAATTAAATAACATATGTTAAAAAGATGATTCCTTAAAAAAAATTGATCCCTGCAGAAATGTTCCTTGAGCCTTGGTGTACAAAACACAATTAGAAATGGCACTTTCCACAGCCAGCACTGAGGTTGCCATGGTAAGAACAATTTTTTAGAGCTACCTAGGAAAAAAAAATCAGAAACATGTACAGTTTGTTATGTTCTAAACACTAGCATAGAGATGTTTTTCTTTTTCTAAAAAGGCGAATTTAATGGAAGATAAAACTTTCTATTCTAGAAATTTTCTATTCTATTCTAGACCATGATTCCCCACAAAGCTTCCTATTTCAAGGAGAACTGTAAACATATTTGAATGCTGCATTGTATGAAATGTCAGTAAGGGAGCAGCTAGGTTCCTTGAGTATGTCCTGAGGTGCTGGAGAAAACACCACCTCCCTGTCAGGGTTGTTCCAGACACGTGCAGTCATCGGCTATCTTCTTTTCCCTTGGCCCTTGTGTCTGTTATGTGTCATCTCTATTTCATGCTGGGCTGAGCTGGTCTCACAGTTTAACGCCTCTCAACTCTTTGAAATTGCTAAAGAGAATTCACTTACACAAAAGTATGTAGACTTTCTGAAAATGTCAAAGGGTAAATGAAGAAGACAGTTTCGCATTGCACAACTCCCCTCTCTTCCCATCCCAAGTTTTTTAAAAAAATCTCTATTTGGTACTTTTTTCTCTAATGTTTCTTCTTTGGCTGTTTTAGCCACTAAAAACGGGCTACCTACACACACTGCTCACTGGCCCAGGCTTACCATCCACACTTTCTGTTTCTCCCAAATCCCTCCTCACCATTGTCCCTCCTCCCTTCTATTTTGCTGAAGAATTCAGTCTGTCTTTACTCCTAAGTCCAGAGTTGCACAATCCAAACCATTACGAGATTCAGGAAAAGCCCTCTGTTACGTAAGGATAGAAAAACCCCATGTTAGGGACTATGCACTCTCCCCAGCCCATGGTAGGCCCTCAGAAGCCTAGGGTTAGTATAACTCTCGTCCTGTCCTTGAAATTCAGCCTCTTCTCACTTCTTCAGCTGTTTTCCTACCTTACAATGTTCCCTGCAGCTCCTGGAATGAAAGACTGCTAAAAGCTTAAAGCTGAAAAAGACTTCAGAAGCAAATTTCACACTCTCACTTGACAGAGAAGATCAGTAAAACCCAGAGAAGGAAGGAGATTTACTTGCCCAGGTCACAGGGGAATGATAGTGACAGAACTGTGATTATAGCCCAGATCTCCAGGTTCCTCACATCTCCCAACACTCTTTCCACAGCATCAGTGACATTCAAAATATTTTTGACCACAACCTGCAGTCACAAATACACTTTACATTAGATCCCTGAATATCCATATGTGTGTAAATATATGATGTAATATGCTTAGCCATACTACATGTGATGCATGTCGATATTTTCTATTTTGTTCTATTGAACCTCACTTTTTACTTTTCTGTCTTTTATTTTTTAACATCGGGTATTAAATAGTGCTGCAATGAACATTGTGGTACATGACCCTTTTGAATTATGCCTCTCTCCAGGTATATGCCCAATAGTGAGATTGCTGGGGCATATGGTAGTTTTATTTGTAGTTTTTTAAGGAACCTGTATACTGTTCTCCATAGTGGCTCTATCAATTTACATTCCCACCAACAGTGGAAGAGGGTTCCCTTTTCTCCACACCCTCTCCAGCATTTATTGTTTGTAGACTTCTTGATGATGGCCATTCTGACTGGTGTGAGGTGATACCTCATTGTAGTTTTGATTTGCATTTCTCTAATGATTAGTGATGTTGAGCATCCTTTCATGTGTTTGTTGGCAATCTGTATATCTTCTTTGGAGAAATGTCTATTTAGGTCTTCTGCCCATTTTGGGATTGGGTTGTTTGTTTTTTTGATATTGAGCTGCATGAGCTGCTTGTATATTTTGGAGATTAATCCTTTGTCAGTTGCTTCATTGGCAAGTATTTTCTTCCATTCTGAGTGTTGTCTTTTCGTCTTGGTTATGGTTTCCTTTGCTGTGCAAAAGCTTTGAAGTTTCATTATGTCCCATTTGTTTATTTTTGGTTTTATTTCCCTTTCCCTAGGAGGTGGGTCAAAAAGGATCTTGCTGTGATTTATGTCATAGAGTGTTCTGCCTATGTTTTCCTCTAAGAGTTTTATAATGTCTGGCCTTACATTTAGGTCTTTTATCAATTTTGAGTTTATTTTTGTGTGTGGTGTTAGGGAGTGTTCTAATTTCATTCTTTTACATGTAGCTGTCCAGTTTTCCCACCACCACTTATTGAAGAGGCTGTCTTTTCTCCATTGTATATTCTTGCCTCCTTTATCAAAAATAAGTTGACCATATATGCGTGGGTTTGTCTCTGGGCTTTCTACCCTGTTCCATTGATCTATATTTCTGTTTTTGTGTCAGTACCATACTGTCTTGATTACTGTCGCTTTGTAGTATAGTCTGAAACCAGGGAGCCTGATTCCTCAAGCTCCGTTTTTCTTTCCCAAGATTACTCTGGCTATTCGGGGTCTTTTGTGTTTTCACACAAATTGTGAAATTTTTTGTTCTAGTTCTGTGAAAAATGCCATTGGTAGTTTGATAGGGATTGCATTGAATCTGTAGATTGCTTTGGGTAGTAGAGTCATTTTCACAATGTTGATTCTTCCAATCCAAGAACATGGTATATCTCTCCATCTGTTGGTATTACCTTTAGTTTCTTTCATCAGTGTCTTATAGTTTTCTGCATACAGGTCTTCTGTCTGCTTAGGTAGGTTTATTCCTAGGTATTTTATTCTTTTTGTTGCAGAGGTAAATGGGAGTGTTTCCTTAATTTCTCTGTCAGATTTTTCGTCATTAGTGTATAGGAATGCAAGAGATTACTTAGCATTAATTTTGTATCCTGCTACTTTACCAAATTCATTGATTAGCTCTAGTAGTTTTCTGGTAGCATCTTTAGGATTCTGTATGTATAGTGTCATTTCATCTGCAAACAGTTACAGCTTTACTTCATCTTTTCTGATTTGTATTCCTTTTATTTCTTTTTCTTCTCTGATTGCTGAGGCTAAAACTTCCAAAACTATGTTGAATAATAGTGGTGACGGTCAGCAACCTTGTCTTGTTCCTGATCTTAGTGGAAATGGTTTCAGTTTTTCACCATTGAGAACGATGTTGGCTGTGGGTTTGTCATATATGGCTTTTATTATGTTAGGGTTAAGTTCCCTCTGTGCCTACTTTCTGGAAGGTTTTTATCATAAATGGTGTTGAATTTTGTTGAAAGATTTTTCTGGATCTATTGAGATGATCATATGGTTTTTCTCATTCAGTTTGTTAATATGGTGTATCACATTGAACAATTTGTGCATACTGAAGAATCCTTGCATTCCTGGGATAAACCCCACTTGATCATGGTGTATGATCCATTTAATGTGCTGTTGGATTCTGTTTGCTAGTACTTTGTTGAGGATTTTTGCATCTATGTTAATCAGTGATATTGGCCTGTAGTTTTCTTTTTTTGTGAGATCTTTTTCTGGTTTTGGTATCAGGGTGATGCTGGCCTTGTAGAATGAGTTTGGGAGTGTTCTTCCCTCTGCTATATTTTGGAAGAGTTTGAGAAGGATAGGTGTTAAGTCTTCTCTAAATGTTTGATAGAATTTGGCTGTGAAGCCATCTGGTCCTGGGCTTTTGTTTATTGGAAGATTTTTAATCACAATCTCAATTTCAGTGCTTGTGCTTGGTCTGTTTATATTTTCTTTTTCTTCCTGGTTCAGTCTCAGAAGGTTGTGCTTTTCTAAGGATTTGTCCATTTCTTCCAGGTTGTCCATATTGTTGGCATATAGTTGCTTGTAGTAATCTCTCATGATCCTTTGTATTTCTGAAGTGTCAGTTGTTACTTTTCCTTTTTCATTTCTAATTCTATTGATTTGAGTCTTTCCCCCTTTTTTTTCTTGATGAGTCTGGCTAATGGTTTATCAATTTTGTTTATCTTCTCCAAGAACCAAATTTTAGTTTTCTTGATCTTTGCTTTCATTTCCTTCATTTCTTTTCATTTATTTCTGATCTGATCTTTATGATTTCTTTCCTACTGCTAACTTTGGGTGTTTTTTGTTCTTCTTCCTCTAATTGCTTTAGGTGCGAGGTTAGGTTCTTTATTTGAGATTTTTCTTGTTTCTTGAGGTAGGATTGTATTGCTATAAACTTCCCTATTAGAACTGCTTTTGCTGCATCCCATAGATTTTGGGTCATCATGTTTTCATTGTCAGTTGTTTCTAGGTATTTTTTGATTTCCTCCTTGCTTTCTTCAGTGATTTCTTGGTTATTTAGAAGCGTACTTTTTAGCCTCCATGTTTGTTTGTTTACTCTTTAATTCTTCTCTGTCTTTGTTAAACGCTTCTTGTGTTTTCTCCATTCTATTTCCAAGATTTCGGATCATCTTTACTGTCATTACTCTGAATTCGTTTTCAGTAGACTGCCTACTTCCTCTTCATTTGTTTGGTCTGGTGGGGTTTTACCTTGCTCCTTCATCTGCTGTGTATTTTTCTTTCTTCTTATTTTGCTTAAGTTACTGTGTTTGGTGTCTCCGTTTCACAGGCTGCAGGTTCATAGTTCCCATTGTTTTTGGTGTCTGCCCCCAGTGGGTAAAGTTGGTTGAGTGGGTTGTGTAAGCTTCCTGGTGGAGGAGACTGGTGCCTGTGTTCTGATGGATGAGGCTGGACCTTGTCTTCCTGGGGCAGTTCCGCATCCAGTGGTGTGTTTTGGGGTGTCTGTGACCTTATTATGATTTTAGGCAGGCTCTCTGCTAATGGGTGGGATTGTGTTCCTGTCTTGCTAGTTGTTTGGCGTGGGGTATCAAGCACTGTAGCTTGCTGGTCAATGAGTGGAGCTGGGTCTTAGCGTTGAGACAGAGATCTCTGGGAGAGCTCTCGCTGATTGATATTACAAGGTGCCAGGAGGTCTCTGTTGGACCAATGTCCTGAACTCAGCTCTCCCACCTCAGAGGTTCAGGCCTGACACCTAGTCAGAGCACCAAGACCCTGTCAGCCACACAGCAGATGAGTGGTTTATTACCGAGGATATTAAAGCACAGGAACCAACAGCCAGATGAAGAGATTAATAGTGTGAGGTTGAGAAACTTCAGTCCTCTTGGAGTTTGGAGCCCAGCATGGTGACATGTGGAGGCATTCTGCTTCACCAACCTGGAAGCTCTCTGAAATCCCTCCTTTTGGATTTTAATGGTCAAATCTCACTTTTTAAAACGTTGATCCTAACTCTCCAACTTGATTTCAAACTCCAGTAGTGGTTGTAACAAAGAGATTGAAAAGTGCTGTACTAAACCCACGATCAATGTCATTTGAAGTGAGGGAAGTTTCCATAGAAAAGTTAAGGCTTGTGTTGGAACTCAATATATGGACTGAATAAGTCGAGATGAGCAGATGAGATAGAACAAGGATGAGGAAATGTGGTGGCTAAATAGACGTATGTAAATATCTCCTTAGATAAAACAATTTGAAGAAATGAAGAGAATAACTTAGGAAGCAGCATTGTAGTAAATTCTAGTAACAAGTCTATCAATGACAATTAATAAAAGATGGAGGGAATAGTTCAAAAATAAAACAATTTTATACTATAGAGAAAATCTTAGTTGTAAAAGCTAGGTACAACTGTATACAAATGAGATGAGTTACAACCACAGGATTTCATGTAATTCACAAACTTGTCATAGATTTAAAGCATGGAGCACTGCTTTACTGTCTTCACTGACCTTGCCTGCAGAAGCAGCCTCCATCTTCCTATTTTCCTCCCTATTCTAGATGAAGCCAAGGTTTCTCTCAGCTGCCTATATCTCTTCGGATTAGGGTTCTTTAATGACAAGGTCTCAGGAGGGTCTTTCTTGGTTCAGAACTCTCTCTCTAGACATGTTTATCCCAGCACATGACTGCTGGACACTTCCCACAGAAATGTCCAGCCAAGCCTTACTCTTAGCTCTGCACCCTCAGCCTCCAACTCCTCCTTCTGTACAGAGCCTCCAATCTGCAGCTTCTTTCCTTCCCCAGTCTCTAAATATGTTCCTCTTTTGCTCTTTTTTTTTTTTTTTGCGGTACATGGGCCTCTCACTGTTGTGGCCTCTCCCGCCATGGAGCACTGGCTCCGGACGCGCAGGCTCAGTGGCCATGGCTCACGGACCCAGCCGCTCCGCGGTATGTGGGATCTTCCCAGACTGGGGCACGAACCCATGTCCCCTGCATCAGCAGGCGGACTCTCAACCACTGCACCACCAGGGAAGCCCTCCTCTGTTGTTCTTGATGGTTCCCAATGGGTTGCATACACAGCCTACTCCTCTTTTAATCTACTCATTTAACCCCTCTTGACTTTTGAGCTCCCAGAATTCACTAAAGGACTATGTTCCTTCACAGCTCACTACCCCATTCTAGATCCCTTGCATCGACTGCTTAGTTCAGCCTCCATTTTGGCCCATCTTCCTACCCCAGCCCTCATTAGGAGGCCCCTGGAAGGCCCAAAGCTCACATCTGCAAGCTCAGATTTAAAACTCATTTGACTGCCTCAACCTGTCTTTGGATATTCCAGCATTAATCCTGCCCTTAAAATGGTAGTAGACACTCTACAGCTTAACTCTGCCCAAGATATTTCTCCATCCTGATTAGAATTTAAGCCCCTTATAGAAGCAAGACAGGAGTCCTAAACTAAGGTCTGGGATATGAGGAAGCTCTGGTTTTGATAGCTTTTCTCTTTATTGACAGACAAAGTCCATTCTGGTCTGTTTAGCCAGAGTTTCCTTCCTCCCTCCTTCTCACTATGCTCCAGGTGCATCCTTCCCAGAGCTTTGAGCTCCATGGAGGAAAACCTTCTGACATAGATGAAGGGGAGGTTGCTGCTGGTGGTGGGGTGGGGGGCATGGAGTGGGAACAAGTCAGAGACTTACTGGTGTCCAGGGGGCCCATAGAAGGACCTTTCCATGTCTTTCTGGGGACAGTGGCATAGAGATCCCTGCAGAAGCAAACCTAGGAGTTCTCAGAATGAAAGAATCCTAGAACCAGAATCAGGAGTAGAGAAAGAGCAGAGGGGACCACAGAACAAAAGCCCTAAGACTCTATGGCAGCCAGGTGGGAAAAATTCTGAACACATCTGTCTTTCCTTCATATGCCTTCCTTCTAATCTCACCCCATCACTCCAGCTGAAATTAATTGTTGCATTTCTGCAACATTGCCTCTGTACTAAACCACTTCTTTCACTTAAATTTTAATTACAGATATTTAGGTTTATATCTCAATGCCTATATATGTCCCTATGGCCATCAGGGCCTGGCCCCACGCTATATACATAGCAGGGATGTAATCAATGACTGTCGAATTGCAGCTATGACCCCATACGCATCCTGGGTTGGTGCTACAGTCTACTGAGTGTCTCTGACATAGCCTAACCCACATTTCCCTAGATAATGCTCTTTCCAAGATGAAAGGAGCCAAATTTCCCAAATAAGATTGATCAGTGGTCTCTTTCTGGACATTTTCCATGATACACAACTCAAGGAATATTCTACCAAACCCAGAAATGTGATCATTCTGCCTTTTAGGAAACTTTACAGCATCATAAGTTTGTTAGGTAATGAGGTGAAAAGAGAATGTTGGATAACTATGATATTAAATGGAATTTATACACCTACCTAGACTATGCAAATGTTATTTCTAAGTGTACTTGCTTTACATTCTTCAATAGATAATGCCAATGCATTTGGTATACTATTTAGTGCTTACTATTTTTCTTATGAGTTTTTAATTCTCAAGCATATTTATAATTACTATTTGAAAGTCCTTATATATTAATTTAATTTCACTATTATTATTTTTAATTTTAGATTTTTCTCCTCCACATAGCTTATATTTTCCATCTTCACATGTCTAGTAAATCTTTTATTGTATGTTAGATATTGTCAGTAATATTGTTGAGGGGGTCAACTTTGTTTTTCCCTTTAAAGAGTTATTTTGTTCTTGTGAGCACTTAGTATTCCTGCAGATCAGCCTGAATTTTTTGAGATTGTTTTTAAGCTTTGTTATGGAGGCTCCTGAGTTGCATTTACTCTAGAGCTCGATTAGCCCTATTCCTAGGGCATCACATTTCTACGGTCTCCACTGAATGCCCAGAGGGTACAGATGTCCCTTCATTCAGGGTAGTTGGAACAGAGACATTTTCCAGCCCTCTGGAAACTCTAGTAGCTGTTTAGCTCACAGTTCCCTGGTAGTTTTTCTTTCCTCAGTAGTTCTTCATTGTCTAGCCTCATGAAGTTGCATCCAGGGAATGAGCCGATTTGTAGTAGGCAAAGACCAAGGGACCACTGTGTTGGTTTTTCCATGCAGCTCCCTTCTCCCTGGTACTCAGCTCAGGAAGATGGCCATGCTATGCTTGGGTTCTCCCTCCTTGTGCCACAGTCTCAAAAGTGCCTCCAGGCAGAAAGCCGGGTGATCACCAAGCTCACCTTGTTTGTTCCCCTTCTTTCAGGGATCACTACAACTGCCTGTTGTTCAACATCTGAAAACAATCGTGCATACATACATCCAATTGTTTAATGGTGGGAAGACTGGTCCATGTCAAGTTACCCCATTGTGGTTGGAATAGAAAGTTATGTTAATTTAAATCTACACTCAATCTGAATTAAGAATACACTCCTGGGATTTATAGTAACATTTAAAAACCTACGACAGTTGGGTGGGATGGGGGCGGAAGAGAGGTCCAAGAGGGAGGGAATGTGTGTATGCGAATGGCTGATTCACTTTGCCGTGAGGCAGAAACTAATACAACGTTGTAAAGCAACTCTATTTTTGTTTTTTTGAGTGTATATATATATATATATATATATATATACTCAAAAAAACAAAACAAAACAAAACAAAAACTTACGACAAGTTCTTCTGCTGTCTCTCTTTTAGATCAAAAAAAGAGGTCCGGTTAAGTTGCCTAATTAACTTGTAGAAATAAATTTTTCTTTGGTGGAACAAGTGGTGTGGTCAAGATGTTCAGGCTCTCTGGGGATTTAGTACCTGCATTTCTGTGCCAGTCTGAACAAGGTCTAAATATTGAGGCCAGTAGTCCACACCCTTTGTAATGGCCCCTTAGGTTTAGGATCCCAGCATACTCCTTGTTCAGTAGGTTTCCCTAAGGATTATTGTTCATTTACTCTCACTAGGAAGTTAGGCTGAATTCTGTTGCTAGAATTTATTGCTTTTACCTGAAGTGAGCCTTTTATGAAAGATGTGGGTTGGGCACATGATAGAACAGAGTTTGGACTTCATCAAGCTAACAAGGGCATGTTCTATGACCATAGCTGATAAGTGTTTGCGTAGCAGAATGCTAACTGACCCTTGACTTCATCGTTACCTGGAAGCCAGGTTATGAGAGGAGAAGAGTTCTAGCTCTTAACTCCTTCTAAATATTGGAGGTTCCCCAAAAGAATCTGATTTCTATAAGCAACCAAATATGCTTAAATCACTGCCATAATAAGCTACCATTACTGATAAGAGCATATTGTATTTCTCACTGTGATGAGAAAAAAAAATTAATGACTAGTGATGTAGAAGACAAAGGAATACTGAGATATTGAGAGCAAACTTTGTTTACTATGTTCAGTTACTACAGTGCTTTATGTATTTCAACTAATTTAGTTTTCACAATAATCCAACAAGGGGGTTATTTATTATTACTACTACCATTTTATAGAGAAACTGAGACACAGGGAGGTTAGGTAACTTGATTAGGTCACACAGCCAATGAATGGCCATGCTGGTATGTAAACCCAGGCAGCCTGGCTCTGAAGTTGGTGCTATTATTAGTTGCTGAGTACAGAAATTATTAGTTAAAATGATACTCATTTATGTTATAATACCTGCCCACATGAACTACTTAGTAAATCACTTGTGTTTTTCTCTATTCCTTGTTTTATAAAACCGTAGGAAAAAACTTCCTTCATTATCATTGAAATAGGAATTGTGAAATCCTGGGTGGATCCAGCAGTTTATCTGGAGGGCCCTAGCAAAGAACTATCTTGTTTTAGTCTTGCCACATGAAGTAACTTGCCAAATGACAAAGTAACTAAATTTATGCTTTGATATGTCACATGTATTGAAACAAGTATGGACTTATTCATATTTGTAATCATTTACCCGAATGTTTTGACATGTTTTTACTGTCTCCAGTGAATTATGGAATTTAGTCCAAATAGATTTCTCAACAACTGGATCTGAACATAAGTACTCAGGGGAATACCAAGATCTTTCTCTAATTCACCCCTCATATCCCCAAATGAAGCACTATTAGAGAGTCATTGCTCTTGTTTTTTTTTTTAATTAATTTTATTGGAATATAGTTGTTTTACAGTGTTGTGTTAGTTTCTACTGTACAGCAAAGTGAATCAGCTATACGTATTCATATATCCCCTCTTTTTTGGATTTCCTTCCCATTTAGGTCACCACAGAGCACTGAGTAGAGTTCCCTGTGCTATACAGTAGGTTCTCATTAGTTATCTATTTTATACATAGTATCAATAGTGTATATATGTCAATCCCAGTCTCCCAATTCATCCCACCCCCCCCTTCCCCCTTGGTATCCATACGTTTGTTCTCTACGTCTGTGTCTCTATTTCTGCTTTGCAAATAAGATCATCTGTACCATTTTTCTAGATTCCACGTATATGCATTAATATACGATATTCATTTTTCTCTTTCTGACTTCACTCTTCTTCTTTTTATCTTCTTATTTTTCTATTGCTCTTCTGTGATATAGAGTAGGTCTGCAGTGGCACCAACCTATTCTTTTTTTTTTTTTTTAACACTTTTAAAAAAAAATTAATTAATTTATTTTTGGTTGTGTTGGGTATTCATTGCTGCACAAGGGCTTTCTCTGGTTGCTGCAAGCAGGGGCTACTCTTCGTTGAGGCACACAGGCTCGGTAGTGTGGCCTGTGGGCTCTAGAGCACAGGCTCAGTAGTTATAGCGCGCAGGCTTAGCTGCTCCGCGGCATGTGGGATCTTCCCAGACCGGGGCTCAAACCCATGTCATCTGCATTGGCAGGCAGAGTCTTAACCACTGCACCGCCAGGGAAGTCCCAGCACCAACCTATTCTTTCTTCAGCCTTCACTGCCCTGCCCCATGTACTGCTCTCACATTGGCCTTGACTACTCAGCCATTATGCACCAGCTCCATGCCCTTCCCCCAACTTAATGAGAATTTTACATCTCGGAGAAGAAGGCTGTCCTGAAAACTTTTCCTCTGTTAAAGATATTTCAGCCATCTCAGAAGCACAGGGAATGTTTTTTTCTGAAGGCACATCTCCCCTCTCTGAATTAACTGTCTAAACTGAAAGTCAACCTTGATTTAAGGGTAGACAATAAATTGTTTTACATCCATGATGGTCTGCCTAGTTGCAGATGAAAATGGACCGATGACAAGAATTTTGGAAAACTGTGAGGGAAAGCAGAGTGCAGAGCTAAAATGGCATGGAAATATACTGCCATATTTTTTTTACTGATGTGTATGTTTGTAGTATTTAGTATATGTTTATGATTTCAAAAACAATACATAATTACCACAGCTATTTGGAAAACAAAGTCACAAAGGTGAATGTAAAATAATCCATAGTTCCACAGCCAGAGATAAATACATGTTAATCATGTTAATTCATAGATGTATATCAATCCAGTCACTAAAAGGACATGTCCTGTTCACAGTTTTGTTATGATTTTTTTCTCTAATCAGTATGTTGTGATGTTTTTCACATCATTAAGTGTTCTTTTACTACATGATTCTTTATTGATATATCTGGTCTAAAATCAGATCTACCATAGTATCTTTAATATATATGTAAGTTGAAATACATAAAATTGCCATTTTTGCAAGTCATAGAGTTGAATATCATCAACTTTATGTGTTTCAACCTAATATTTTACTCTTCCTGGATTCCTAGGTTATTTCCAATTTTTTATTTAATAAATATTGATGCAATGGATATTTTGCAGATAAATCTTTTGCAAAATTATGACTGTTTTCTTAGGATAAGTTCCTAGTAATGAAATTGCTAGATCAAGATGGATGAACATTTTTTGGCCTTTGATAGATGTTGCCAACTTTTCCTCTAGATAGTGCTGATTTTGTAATTTCTTTGGCATTCTCACTGCTTTTTTTTTAAAGCTATTATGTTATTGTGTTCAGCTAATCCTCATACTAATACTGTGAAATCACGTGACTATTAGTCACCTTCCCAGCATAGTCTTCTAGTTTAAATTTTAGGAAACAATATTTTTGCGTGTCCAGAACCTTTGTAATTCCTTAGTTAATGTAGGTGTGAGGATAAAGCTTGCTCAAATCCAGTCACTCGGCTGTTTAGTTCATGAGAGCCTAGTTAAAGAACTGGAAAACTGACCTACCTTCCCTTCAAGTCACTTCCTGTAGACTGTATTACTGGGTATGATTCTAAGCACAGTGTCCAATGCTTAATTTATGGTTATCAGGTTTACCTGCACTGGAAGATGTAGAAGCCATACTTTTGGCTTGTTTCTTGGATGTCTTAAATGGAGAGTAATGATACAGTGCAGGAAGGCTGAGTGGGACATGGTGTGAGGACATGTGTGCATATATATATGTGTATGAGTGTATATTAGGGAATCCTGAAGTTCATTCTTCTATAGGTAACAGTTGATTGGGTATAAAGGAAAGATGTTATTCTCTCTAAAGTACCAAGTTCTAAAAAAATTTTTTTGAAGTGTGAACCTGCCATAGTTAGTCAAACGCTTGGGTGACGAAACCTGTGTCTAAAAGGTTCTTGCTTTAAAATTTCATGGCAGTTTGGAAATTATAGTAAGAGACTTAAGGGACATGGTTGTACTTGACTTGAAAAATGTTACAAAAAACATTCTTACTGTGTGGACATCCAGACAATTTAGAATCAGCATCTTTGTAAAGAACGGAAATCAAAAGCAATTTCTTTTCCACGTGCTGTCTGGGTTAGTGGTACTTTAGTTGCCACTTGCGGAGATTTCTGAAATCCTTTTCTACACCACTCACATAACTTATCAGCCCCAAATGTCTTATTTTGCCTGTGGACCTTATCTAGTAATTGCAAGTTTTATAGCTTTCAGTTGATTTGCAGGAAATTGCTTTTTGGAGACAAGAAAAACTGTTATGATCTTTAGACTCAAATTAAACTACATAAGTTTGAAAGAGACACTTTACTGCAATAGACACTTTACAACCTGATACAATATTTATCTATATAATCTACTCATACAGAAAATAGACAATATGCACATGGAGTTACCCAGTCACACAAAGGAATTAGTCAACAGAGTCTTTCTCCTTTCCTAGTACAGGCTAACTCACATTAGATATTTTTCTGATAAAGAATATGTTTTTAACATCATCTGTACCTCTCTCCCAACAAGCTGCGCATTTGTAAATCTGAAATAAAAGATGAGTGACAGCTCTGATCATCAAAGCAGAAACAGAATTTATATCTTAAAGTTGGTTAAACCATCGTTGAGATGATAACTATCAAGTCAGTAAAGGTTTTTAAAAACTGCAATATTGAGATTGGATTGGTACTCTTATGCAATGCTGGTGAGACTATGAATTAGTATAACCTTTCTGAAAATAATTTGACAATATGTTTTAATAATTTCACTTAAAATTTTTATATCTCTTAACCTAGTAGTTCTGCTATGAAGCAATTTGGTACAGGGGAAAGATTCATGAGTAAATGAAACATTCACAATATTATTTTAGTTGTAGTATTTGGAAGCAATCCAAATGTTGTTAGAGAAATGTATAAAAAGTTAAATCATATGATAGAATATTATGTAATAAAAATGATGTCTTCAAATAGCTTTATAAAATGGAAAATAAAAATATTAAGTGGGTAAAACAAAATATACCATATACATATTATTATATATACATATATTGTATATACATAAATCTTTTCCTACATTGTTAATTCCTTATCACAATTTGGTTACTATAGACTTAAATGAACAGGAAAAAAGTCTTGAAGGAAATATACCAAAGAAACAAAAACAAAAGACCTATGGCAAGTACAGTTACTGATTATTGCTTTCTGTTTTACATTTTTTGCCTGTTCTAATTCCTTTAAAAAGAATATATATTAAATTTCATAAAATAAAAGTTATAAAAGAAAAAAATGAAGAATGAAAGGAAGAAAGGGAGGAAGGGAGGGAGGGATGGAGGGATGGAAGGAGGGAGGAAGGAAATATTGATTTCAGAGTGGTTTGGAAGAAAATATCTTTTTAAAGAAAATTATATTCTGGAAAAGAAGAAAACATGAAAATTTTGGTTGAACTGCTAAATGTGGCAATACAGATATGATTATTTCTCCTTTTCAAACTGTTTCACGGTATGAGGAGGAAAGGCACATGAATTTAAATGAAATGAAAACCAATAGATGGACTTTGGTCCATGGAGTTTACAAACAAAAGATAATGGGGGCAAATATAGTGCCAGTGTTTTTTCTTAACTTCAGTAACAAGATATCGGCTACCTTGAACATAGTCAAGTCTCTTCCCTTTAATGAGGCCCTTCCCTACCTGGCCAGGTTATGTGAATGCCTGTCACATGGATTCATCTACTTACACTATCTTGGCTTGGTATTTCCCTTTCTAAATGTCATGGTTTATATTTTTCTGTGTCTGTTACTTAGCACTATCTACCTTACCAGTTGCTTCATTGATGCTAACAAGGGAGTGGATGTTAGTCCTGATTCTTGCAAAATCAGAAACTGATTCTGGATAACTTAGTAAGAAAAGGGAATCATTGAAAGAGTCTGGGTTGCTGAGAGCATTGGAGAGAAGGCCAAAGATCCAGATCTCAGCAAAACCAAGGGAAGAAAATACGGCCAAGACCTTTTCACAGGAACTGCCTCGTAGGACATCATCTCTATGGTTGTCGCTGTGGATACACACTGCTGGCCAACTCTGATCTCAGCATTGCTGCACTGCAGGACTCTTCCACCCCTGGCCTCTGCAATCTAGACTCCGTGGCTATAGCCACAGCGACTGATAGCTGTCTGAGCCTACCTTGAGAGTCAAGAACTGGTAGAGGCATCTGCTCAGCTGCTCTAGCTGCCAGGGCCAGGCTTCTGTAGCCAGAGTTGAAGCCTGAGCTCTCACTATTGTTGACAGCCCCCTCAAATAAGAAGGGTGTTTGGATAGTGGGCAGACAAAATATCAACCCTCCATTGTGAACCGTGATGATGATGAACACAGACCATAGTATTTGCTATTGTAAAATAATATTGTCTGACTTAAGATGGTATGAAAAAGATACACAAGGCTGTGGTGGTTGGATCCTCAGAGTATTAGAAAGAGAGCGGAGGGGGAACATCTTCCTGATGGGCAGGGATCCAGAACCCTTGCTCCTGGTCACAAACGTTGTGTGAAGAGAAAAATGATGTGGATTAAGAATATACACAAACTGACTGGGAATATCAAATGGCTTAGCTAGTTGTTAGGAACCGGGAAGAAGCAAGAATGTAAAGTCAAGAATAAAGTCCAGAGAAGAAGCACGTGGATGGATCTGTGGGAGGATGAGGACTTTTGCGCCATGGGTTAATGTCCACCAGAGAACATCCACCACAGAGGAAGCACTAAACAAACAAGTGGACGAGATGACTGAGCCAGTGAATGTCAGCCAGCAACTGTCTCAGCCATCCCAGCTGTGCAATGGGCGCATGAAGGGAGTAGCCATGATGGCAGAGAGGGAGTTATGCATGTGCTCAAATGCATGGACTCCCTTTCATCAAACAGACCACTGCTGAATATCCATCCTGTTAACACAGAGATGAATGCTGAGCCCCTGGCCTGGCACCATTCCTTGAAGGGGACCACCAGTCACTTGGTGGCAAGTTGATCACATCATTTTTGCTTATGATATTTCAATCAGCACCACCACACAAGACTAATCTACCAACATGGGATCCCATATAATATCACCTCAGACCAAAGATCTCCGTTATAGCACAGGGGGTGAATTGGGTGACCCTACCACATAATGGTCCATCTAGAAGGTGCTGACCACTAACAGGGTGGTGGGATGGCTTCTTGAGCCACCAGCTTGGAGGTGACACCCCCCACAATGATGAGGCACTAAACTTCAAGGTGCAATATATACCCTAAATCAATGGCCAGTGTGTGATGCCGAACTCAACAAGTAGAAGACACTAGTCTGGGAAACAAGAGGTAGAAGTAGGAAAGGTCCCACTTAGCATCACTTCCAGACTCACTTGGGAAATTTATACTTCCTATTCCTGCAACTTTAGTCTCTGTGGGTCTGAATGTCCTGGTTCCCAAAAGGAGGTCAATTATACCATTCACATAGTAAGAGTACCACTAAATTTAAAGCTACAGCTGGGCCCTGGTCGTTTTAGGCTTCTTTCACCAACGGAACAGCTGGCACAAAAAGAGTTAGCACACTGGCAGGAGTAATTGACTGATACTCCTGAGGAGGCAGAGTTTATACTACATAATGGGAATCTATTTGGCTCTCAGGTGTTCCACTGGGGCATATATTAGCACTCCATGCCCAGTTTTAGCTGTATGTGGGCAAGGTCAGCAAACTTGTTTTGACCATAGTCACCAGTGGCTCAGATCACCCCAGAGATGATGGTCTGGGACACTTAACCAGACCAGCCTAAGTACTAATAGACACGGATGGTAATCTAAAATCAGTGGGGGAGGAAGGTAATTGAGCATCAGTTACTGCCCTGGGACCAACCACAACAGTGGGTACTATAGTCCATCCTACCAAATCTTTTTGTAAATTTCCCCAGGAATTGTGATCAATGAAGATCCTGAAGAATCTATGCCTAGACAGAGTGAACTTAATATAAGGATCAAGTGGATTTGACCAGTAAGTGGGGAGGACAGAGTGGGTGCTATTGATGTCTCATTTAGAGCCCCTCTGTGGAGCTGGTGCGCCAGTCATCGCCCAGCTGCCTTATTGGCTGCTCAATCTTCAGAGCATTTTCTTTAGCCAATAGGAGCTGCCTCAAGAAGCTATGCCCTCCCACCCCTCCTCTCCATAGGAGCACTGTGAAACCAGTGGCTGACCAACACACAGTACAAAAAGGCAGTCCCCTTGTCTTAGTGTGAGATAAACGATGTGATGAAATTCATGTTCCAGAGCTCCTCTTGGGAACAGCTCAAAGCTAGGCCCCTGCTGAGGCCTCCTCCTTGCCTAGCTTTCCTCTCCTGTTCTATCGTGCATGGTCAGGGCAACCTCCCTGCCCCAACCCCGAGGACACACCCTCAATAAATTCCTTGCCCAAGAATCCCCATCTCAAGCTCTGCTTCTAGAGCTTCCAAACAGTCACCACTAAGCATTACTTTAAAAAGACTTTCTTATTACAAAGAATTGGATGTCTCAGGTGGCACTTTAATAGTACTTCTGTAAAAAGATGCTTGTCACCAATTAAAACTGGTATATTTGCATCATTTTTTCTCCATTTAAAAATTTTTCCAGGGTGTGCTTCATGGAAAACAAGTTTTTCAGGATAATTTGCCACTGAAGAAAGAAAAAAATTGGTAAAAGATTTTGTATTAAATGGCAGATTTGTGTTCAAATCCTAATTCAGCCACTAATCATTAGTTAGGATCATCACTTAACTTTTCTGATTCCAAGTTTCTTACACATAAAATTGATTAGCACATGACTCATAACTGCATTGCAAGAATTAAATGATAGAATGCATAAAAGTGCCAGGCACAAAGTAATCTTCAATCAGTCATAACAAGTACATAAATAAAATAAGTGCCTTGGGTTGCAGGGGCAAGAGAGAGGACTGTTTACTATTCTTGACCACAGAAACCTTTTTCTTTTTATATATGACCCAGAGAAAATCCATGAGTTGCATTTTACAAAATGCTGATTTGGTGAAATTGAACCATGCTTACTCATCACCAAGTGGAGAGTATTATATAAGGAATTTGAACTGGGTAAACAGTTAAGCAAGATGACTTTGGGCAAATATCCCTATTGACAATCCAGAGATCTCTGCATGAAAAAAAAAAAAGAGAGAGAGAGAGTCATTATTTTAATTCTAAGAAAATTAGCATCTGCCTTGCTAATATTTTCCAAATCAACATCAGTTTTCCTCCTTGATCACATGATATTTTGGCAAAAAATACTCTTGACATTTGTTTACTTAATAACATTTATGTGTTGACTTGAAAAACTGCAGTCCTCCTGCATCTCAGGTCTGGGTGACCCTACTTTTACAGCATCACTTGAACTCCTGAGAGGAATCCCAGAGGGAATGAGGACGTTCCACTTTCAGACGGAAGAGTTTGGCCCAAGATTCAACCTCGGGAAAAGCAGCTAGCCAGAGACAAAAACAGGTCAAGGTGCCTGTGCTTTGTTTAGTAGAGAAGGGAAACCTCAAGACAGAATATTTTTACAGAATTAAGACAATGAAACATTTAGAAGAATTATGAGTAATTTTCAAAAAAGGAGATTCAATATATATTGTATTCATTTCTTAGGGCTGCCATAACAAAACATCCCAGACTGGGTGGCTTAAACCACAGAATTTTATATTTATATGTAAATTTGTATTCTCACAGCTCTGGAGGCTAGACATCTAAGATATTAGCAGGCTTGGTTTCTCCTGAGGCCTCTCTCCTTGGCTTGCAGATGGCTGCCTTCCCATTGTGTCTTCACATGGCCTTTTTTCTGTGTGTGCCCATCCCTGGGGTTTCTTCCTTTTCTTTTAAGGACACCAGGCATATTGGATTAGGGCTCCATTCTTATAAGCTTCATTTAACTTTAATTACCTCCTTAAAGCTCCCATCTCCAAAAATAGTCACTTTCTAAGGTACTGGAGATTAGGTTTCAAAGTACGATTTTGGTGGGAACACAATTCAGTCCATAACAGGTATTAATCTAGATCAAATGTATTTTTTGACATACTGCCAAAAATTCTATCTCCTGAAAAATATTTATTAACCTTGAACTCAGACTGAATATTTACTTCTGTGGTGTACTGCAAGGCATGATTTCCCTCTCTGCACCCCAAGGAAAATGCTATCTGCATTTGGAATAATCATTTTTAAATCATTTAGGAGAGAGTGCGTCTCCTCTCTCACAAAGCCTTCCCCAAAATACAATATGGATCAGATTTATACTTTTCTATGTGGAGGAAGAGCCGATCTGGAAATCAGAATTCTAATCATGGTTTTACCTCTATCTAGTTGGATAATCTAAGGAAAATTACCTCGCCTTTTTAGGGCAAGGCAAATTCACCCTGCAGCATTCACTGGGGAAAGAGGTTCCCTTTCAGCCTCTTTTACTTAGGTTCAAAATATGTCAAAGATCATTTGTGCCATTACTGTTTTCATGCAGTTTCTTTGTCATCATAGCTAACATTTGGATGGCATACAAAGTAGCAAACGGATCACTTTGGCAAGAGTCCAGAGTCCCTCATTAAACAAGATAAACAACTTAAAATAGACTCTGATTTCAAGGGAGAGAAGAAGAGGACACAAAGATTTTTTTTTTTAATTGGCACAAATGTTGTGGGTTATTTTTCCACTTCCTAATTAAATGTTTCTTTAAAGAAGAGGGTATCTCTTCCAAGTTTTGTTTTGTTTTGTTTTTTTCCCTGAACAAGTCACTTTGCAGATTATCTGGGGGGTTTTGTTGTTGGTGGTGGTGTTGGTGGTGGTGGGTTTTTTTTCTTTTGTTTTTTTAATCTTAAACAATGAACATTTATTTCTCACAGTTCTGGAGGCTGGGAAGTCCAAGATCAAGGTACTGGCTGACTTGGTGTCTGGTGAGGGTGTTCTTCCTGGTTTGCAGACAGACATCCGCTTGCTGTGTCCTCACATAGTACAGAGAAAGAGCATCTTTCTCGTGCCTCTTCCTTTTTTTGGTTGCAGTGTAGTTGATTTACAATATTGTGTTTCAGGTATACAGCAAAGTGATTCATTTATATCAATACATATATTTTTTTTCTGATTCTTTTCCATTATACATTATTATAAGATATTGAATATAGTTCCCTGTACTATACAGTAAATCCTTGTTGTATATCTATTTTGTATATAGTGGTGTGCATCTGTTAATCCCATACTCCTAATTTATCCTTCCCCACCTCTTTCCCCTTTGGTAACTACAGGTTTGTTTTCTACATTTGTGAGTCTGTTTCTGTTTTGTATATTCACTTGTAAAATTTTTTAGGTTCCACATATCACACAATATTTGTATTTCTCTGTCTGACTTATTTCACTTAGTATGGTAATCTCTAGGTCCATCTATGTTGCTGGAAATGGCATTATTTCGTTCTTTTTTTTAATGGCTGAATAATATTCCATTGTATATATGTACCACATCTTCTTTAACCATTCTTCTGTTGATGGACACTTAGGCTGCTTCCATGTCTTGGCTATTGTGAATAGTGGTGCAGTGAACATTGGCGTGCATGTATCTTTTCAAATTAGAGTGCTCATCTTTTCTGGATATATGCCCAGGGGTGAGATTGCTGTATCATATGGTAACTCTTTTTAGTTTTTTAAGGAACCTCCATATTGTTCTCTATAGTGGCTGCACCAATTTACTTTCGCACCAACAGTGTAGGAGGGTTCCCTTTTCTCCACACCCTCTCCAGGATTCATTATTTGTAGACTGTTTAATGATGGTCATTCTGACTGGTGTGAGGTGGCACCTCATTGTAGTTTTGATTTGCATTTATCTAATAACTAGCAATGTTGAGCATCTTTTAATATGCCTGTTGGCCACCTGTATGTCTTCTTTGGAGAAATATCTATTGAGCTCTTCTGCCCATTTTTTAATTGGGTTGTTTGGTTTTTTTGATG
>NW_020172773.1:54508-113402 GCF_003031525.2 Neophocaena asiaeorientalis asiaeorientalis | reverse complement strand
TTTTTTCTGATTCTTTTCCATTATACATTATTATAAGATATTGAATATAGTTCCCTGTACTATACAGTAAATCCTTGTTGTATATCTATTTTGTATATAGTGGTGTGCA
The DNA here is from genome assembly GCF_003031525.2 of Neophocaena asiaeorientalis asiaeorientalis. Lineage (NCBI taxonomy): Eukaryota > Metazoa > Chordata > Mammalia > Artiodactyla > Phocoenidae > Neophocaena > Neophocaena asiaeorientalis. The sequence continues at coordinate 113,293 of NW_020172773.1, read as the reverse complement.
TCTGTTAATCCCATACTCCTAATTTATCCTTCCCCACCTCTTTCCCCTTTGGTAACTACAGGTTTGTTTTCTACATTTGTGAGTCTGTTTCTGTTTTGTATATTCACTTGTAAAATTTTTTAGGTTCCACATATCACACAATATTTGTATTTCTCTGTCTGACTTATTTCACTTAGTATGGTAATCTCTAGGTCCATCTATGTTGCTGGAAATGGCATTATTTCGTTCTTTTTTTTAATGGCTGAATAATATTCCATTGTATATATGTACCACATCTTCTTTAACCATTCTTCTGTTGATGGACACTTAGGCTGCTTCCATGTCTTGGCTATTGTGAATAGTGGTGCAGTGAACATTGGCGTGCATGTATCTTTTCAAATTAGAGTGCTCATCTTTTCTGGATATATGCCCAGGGGTGAGATTGCTGTATCATATGGTAACTCTTTTTAGTTTTTTAAGGAACCTCCATATTGTTCTCTATAGTGGCTGCACCAATTTACTTTCGCACCAACAGTGTAGGAGGGTTCCCTTTTCTCCACACCCTCTCCAGGATTCATTATTTGTAGACTGTTTAATGATGGTCATTCTGACTGGTGTGAGGTGGCACCTCATTGTAGTTTTGATTTGCATTTATCTAATAACTAGCAATGTTGAGCATCTTTTAATATGCCTGTTGGCCACCTGTATGTCTTCTTTGGAGAAATATCTATTGAGCTCTTCTGCCCATTTTTTAATTGGGTTGTTTGGTTTTTTTGATGTTAAGTTGTATGAGCTGTCTGTATATTTTGGAAATTAAGCCCTTGTTGTCTGCATCATTTGCAAATATTTTCTCTCATTCTGTAGATTTTCTTTTCATTTTGTTTATGGTTTCCTTTGCTGTTCATTTAAGATTTTTCTTATTTTTTGAGGAAGGCCTGTGTGGCTATGAACACCCCTCTTAGGACTCCTTTTACTGCATCCCATAGATTTTGTATGGTTGGGTTTTCATTGTCATTTGTCTTGAGGTGTCTTCTGATTTCCTCATTGACCCATTGGTTTTTTAGTAGCATGTTGTTTAGTTTCCATGTAATTTTTTTTTTGTTGTTGTTCATTTTTCCTTCTGTGGTGGATTTCTTGTTTCACACTGTTGTGGTCAGAAAAGATACTTGATATAATTTCTATCCTCTCAAATTTGTTGAGGCTTGTTTTGTGTCCTAGTATGTGGTCTATCCTAGAGAATGTTCTATGCATGCTTGAAAAGAATGTGTATTTTGAGTTTTTTGGATGTAGTGTCCTGTAGATATCAATTAAGTCCAACCGTTTTATTTTTCATTTAGGGTCTCTGTTGCCTTATTGATTTTCTGTCTGGAGGCTTTTTCCATTGAGGTCATCAGGATATTAAAGTCTCCTCCTACTATTATTGTATTCATGTCAATTTCTCCCTTTATGTCTGTTAGTATTTGTTTTATGCAGTTAGGTACTCCTATACTTGGTGCATATATGTTAGCGAGTATAATATCCTCTTCTTATATTGACCCCTTTATCATTATATGCTATCCTTCTTTATCTTTCTTTATGGCCTTTGTTTTAAAGTCTATTTTGTCTGATACAAGTATTGCTACCCCTTCTTTCTTGTCATTTCCATTTGCATGAAACATCTTTCTCCATCCTCTCACTTTCAATCTATGTGTGTCTTTCACCCTAAAGAGGGTCTCTTGTAGGCAGCATAGTGTGGGTTCTTGCTTTAGTATCCAATCTGCCACTCTGTCTTTTGATCAGAGTGTTTAGTCCATTGACATTTCAAGTAATTATTGATAAGTATGTACTTATTACCATTTGAAACCTTGTTTTCCAGTTGATTTTGTAGTTCTTTGTTCCTTTCTTCTTTGTATTTTTCCTTTTGTAGTTTGATGGTTTTCTTTTGTATTATGCTTGAGTTCCTTTCTTTTTGATTTTTGTGAATCTATTGTATGTTTTTGATTTGTGGTTACCCTGGTTTTCAAGTATGTGAACCCATAACTGTATCTACTTGCTTTAGACTGATAGTCGTATGAGTTCAAGCACATTCTCAGAGATCTACATTTTCTCACTCTCCTCCACCACATTTTGTGATTTTGATGTCCTGTTTTATATCTGCATGTTTATCATTTTGCTGTTCATTGTAGTTATAATTGCTTTCAGAAAAAAAATTTAATTGTTTTTTAATCTGTGTACTGGCTTATTTAAGTGATCTTCAATCCTTTTGTGTATTTGCCTTTCCTATTGTGATTTGCCCTTTCCTATAGATTCTTGCTTCTTTTCCATTTAGAGAGGATCTTTCAATATTTCTTTTAGTTTAGGTTTAATATTGCTGTATTCTTTTAGTTTTTGCTTGTCTGAGAAGTTCTTTCTCTCTTTTCTATTCTAAATGATAATCTTGCTGGGTAAAGTGTCCTAGGTGGCATATTTTTCCCTTTCAGTACTTTGACTATATATTGCCACTCACTTCTGGCCTTCAATGTTTCTATAGAGAAATCAGCTGATAGCCTTATGGGAGTTCCCTTGTAATTAACTGTTTTCGTCTTGCTGCCTTTAGCATCCTCTTTATATCTTTAACTTTCGACATCTTAATTATAATATATCTTGGTGTAGGTCTGTTTGGGTTCATCTTGTTTGGGACCCTCTGTGTCCTGTACCTGGGTATCTGTTTCCTTCTTTAGGTTTGGGAAGTTTTCAGCCATAATTTCTTCATATACTTTTTTGATCCCCTTTTCTCTCCTCCTTCTGGAATCCCTATTATGTGTAGGTTGGCATGCTTTTTTAAAAATTGAGGCATAGTTGATATATAATATTATAAGTTTCAGGAGGTTATCTGTGTTTTGACAGCCTTCTTATGTGCAGGGTATAGAGAGAGGTGTTGTATGGCAATTCTTCAAATATTAGAACCTAAAAAAGGGCCTTCATTTTTTATAAAGGACAAACACAAAAACCTGATGTCCTGAAAATCTGCTGACCAAATCCAGATATAGTCAAAGATAGTACTAGGTCATTGCCATGTCTCCCCAGCTAAAGTATGTGCTATTTCCCATCAGAGACAGTAATTGAGTGAAAGAAGCAAGTCACAAAAGAACATTTACTATATGATCCCATGTACATAAAATTCAGGCAGTAAAACTATATATTTTTTAAAGCAAGAAACTAAGGATCACAAAAGTCAAGATAGTTCTTTTCTCTGGGAGCAATGAGAGTACACAGGGAGTGTCCAAGTTACTAGACAAGGTAATTTATAGAAAAATGCTTAATACCCAGAAGACTTACTTATATGAGAAATAGTCTCTTACATCTTTCTACAAACTATCTGCACAATGGGAGAAAAGACAACATTTCTGGGAAAACAACCGAGACAGGGAATCCATCCAGTTGTTTAAAACTACTGATCAAATCCAAATTGACAAACACTTTTTTAATAGAAACAATTTTGAAGTTAAAATATTATATTAAATGGAATCATAAACTAAAGATATTTTGGGGAGAAATGCAAATGAGAAAAATTATTAATACCAAGTTGCTGTTTTTTCCTAACACCCTTCCACAATGTTGCTGTCTCTCTCTCATTGCTGAGGGCAAAGCTGACATGGTCTTGGTTCATTCCTTTCCTTTATCCTCCTTCGTTTCTTATTTGGTCAACGTATAAGATTACATTCAGTAAGTTTGGAAAGGACCTGTGTAACGCCACCAATAACCCTTGTCTTTGAAGAATGGAGAAACAAGCTGATTAGCTCAGTTATAAATATACTTTCCAACAAAAACAAATGTGTGTCCCATTTCTTGTTTAGCAGGAATTGTTTTTGTTTCATAAAATGTAGTTTTATGACATCCAATTTTTTTCCAGCTTTATTGAGAAATAATTGACATACTTCACTGTATAAATTTAAGGCATACAGCATGATGGTTTGACTTACATATACTGTAAAATGACTACCATAATAGGTTCTGGTAACATACATCTTGTCATATAGATACAAAGAAAAGAAAAGAAAGGGAAAAAGAAAAAAGTTTTCTCCTTGTGATGAGAACTCCTAGGATTTACTCTCTTGACAGTTTTCCAATTTATCATACAGCAGTGTTAGCTGTAGTCATCAAGTTGCACATTTCTTCCCTAGTACTTATTTATCCTATAACTGGAAGTTTATACTTTTCAACTACCTTCTCCCAATTCCCCCTCCCCACACCCTCCTCCTCTCGTAACCACAAATCTGATCTCAATTCTCTATGAGCTTTTTTTCTTTAAGATTCCACATATATGTGAAATCATACAGTATTTTTCTTTCTATATATGACATTCAATTTTAATTAAAATAGAAATTTATTAAAGTGGACTGATCAGTTCTAAAAATAATGTGGATAAAATATAGACCTTTTATGTTGTTTTTAAAATAAATTAGCATTTATGCACTCATAAGTGAAATAAAATATAGTAATACTGTGGTATGTTTTTCTCCTTGATACAGTTTGTATAGAACGTGATTTTCTTCCACTAAACATGTAGGGTAAATTGACCATTTCTGTCTATATAAAGGCGAGAATATTGAATAATCTCCTCTGAACTGAGAAGGGACTTTGAGACTGAAATATGAAGCGGGCAACTACATAAAGTGCAATTATGAAGTTTATTGTGGGTAACTTACATACAGGCAGGATCAGGTGGAAGATGATCTGGAGGCATTCCATGCCTCTGAAGGGGATACGGGGGGATTCAAAGGGGCCAAAACTAAAGATAGAATCTAACTACCAGTGGGAGTCAGAAGCACCAACATGAAATGGGGGTTTTTCCTCCCACCCTGGGGGGGTCTCATAACCATTAATCATCTGCATCAGCTATAGGTATTTTTCCAGTTTTCATATCAGGTGAAAGCAAGGGTAAAAGTTGATAGGCAACTTCCCTGTGGGCACATTCCTTGTGACTAGGCTAAAGCTGTCATGCAAAGAGGGAGGGGGTAGGACTTTGGGCCTAACGTGGAGCTAAAAAAATGGGGTTGTCACCCGTACATATCCCAGGGAGGTGAAAGGTCTCTGTTTTAACCTATTACTAGTCTTGTTCCAAAACACCTGATGTTTGTCAAAGATGTTTATCAGTTACACCTCAAAGGAAACTCAAGAGTCAACTGCCCTGAACGGTTCCAACCTAACTGAAAGAGCAGTTCCTATGCAGAGGAAACCTACAAGTCTCCTCAAGGGGCCCTTGCTTCATTATCATGCTAAGATCTCTGACCAAAGTGGGGACTTGTACTTTTCTAGGCACAATGAGTGCTGGGTGCAAGGGAGCCTGAGGGACTGAGATGCTCCCCAGCTGTTCATGGAAACCTCTGCCCTTTTCCTCAGTTTCTGATGATGGATGTGCCTCTCAACCCTCAGAAGTCCCCCACTTCCCTCCCTTCGGGGAGAAGATGTCTAAGATGTCTTTAGAGCACAAGCTCTCCCTTCTCCATCCTTGATCAATGAATAAATTTTCCACTCTGCTTTGTTGAAGCTGGTCTCATTTAACTGGCATGAGCTACTCCAGGCAAGGGAAGGACCCAGCTGAGGTCCACATGATCCAAGAGGGTCGGTAACAGAGTCAGTGTGGTTCGGCCACATACTGTCTTTCCAGACAGTGCCTTCTTCAGTAATGGCATAGTCTTGATATTGCCAAAAGAAATGGATTTTTCCTGTCTTTAGAGCTATTTTACTACTATACCTAGAAACCTTTTGATTTTACAATCACTGTATTATGTGCATAGGTGATATGTTCATCGTATTCCAGCGGTATTGGAAATCAACATACTTCTTTTTAAAGGAACTCATTCATCTATTATTAAAAAAAGATGACTGAAAAATAATAAAAATCACACTCAGCTATTACAGAAATTTACTCCAGTTTCTTTCATTGAGAGATTAACTATTGGTTTGGCCGCAAAGTTCATTCGGTTTTTTTCCATAAGCTGGCTCTAGTAGCGCTTAGCTATCTTTAACTTCATTTGAACCAATTTTGTTAGATTGTATTGTGACAGCTGTCATATCAGAATGCAATTTTTAAGAACTTATCAAAATTGGTGAATTTTCGTGTAGCCATTTTAATATTGAAGATGGAAGGAAAAAAGCAACATTTTGGCATATAATGCTTTATTATTTCAGGAAAGATAAAAACGCAACTGAAACACAAAAAAAAGGTCTGTGCAGTGTATGGAGAAGGTGCTGTGACTGATCAGATGTGTCGAAAGTGGTTTACGAAGTCTCGTGCTGGAGATTTCTCACTGGAAATCGATGCTCCATGGCTGGGTAGACCAGTTGAAGTTGATAGCGATCAAACGGAGACATTAACTGAGAACTATCAACGTTATAGCACGTGGGAGATAGCTGACATACTCAAAATATTCAACTCAAGCGCTGAAAATCATTTGCACCAGCTTGGTTATGTGAATCGCTTTGATGTTTGGGTTCCACATAAGTCAAGCGCAAAAAACCTTCTTGACCATATTTCGACATGTGATTCTCTACTTAAACGTAATGAAAATGTTTCGTTTTTAAAACAAATTGTGACGCGTGATGAGAAGTCGATACTGTACAATAATGTGGCACAGAAGAGATCGTGGGGCAAGCAAAATGAACCACCAACAACCACACCAAACGCTGGTCTTCATCCAAAGAAGGTGATGTTGTGAATACGGTGGGATTGGAAGGGAGTCCTCTATTATGAGCTCCTTCCGGAAAACCAAACAATGAATTCCAACAAGTACTGCTCCCAATTAGACCAACTGAAAGGAGCACTCAATGAAAAGCGTCCAGAATTAGTCAACAGAAAATGCAGAATCTTCCATCAGGATAACGCAAGACTGCATGTTTCTTTGATGGCCAGGCAAACACTGTTACAGCTTGGCTGGGAAGTTCTGATTCATCCACTGTATTCACCAGACATTGCACCTTCAGGTTTCCATTTATTTCGTCTTTACAAAATTCTCTTAATGGAAAAAATTTCAATTCCCTGGAAGACTGTAGAAGACACCTGGAAAAGTTCTTTGCTCAAAAAGATAAAAAGTTTTGGGAAGATGGAATTATGAAGTTGCCTGAAAAATGGCAGAAGGTAGTGGAACAAAACAGTGAATGCGTTGTTCAATAAAGTTCTTGGTGAAAATGAAAAATGTGTCTTTTATTTTTACTTGAAAACAGAAGGAACCTTTTTGGCCAACCCAATACACCTCGGTCTGGAAAGGACTCAGTCACAACCTTGCCATTTTGTTTTACCTCTACTTTACTGTGGAGCCTCCTGCTACTATCACAAATATGACTGCTAACTGCTTGACTTGCATTATGACTTTCCTGGGCCCCAGGTAATTTTGCTTTCCCAGACTCCTTATTTTATTAAAAAAAATATTATGGTTTATGACTATATTGGTAAAAAGACAATTATAAGCCAGGTTGGATTCATTATTACATTCATATTTTTCCTTCTGATTCTAAAAGAAATTAAAGTTAAAACATTTTCCTGGACCCCTAAAAGTTTTGTGGTCCTTAGGCACTGTGCCTGTTGTGATTGGTGGCTAAGTCAGCCCTGCTAAAAGCAGCCAATCCTTGTAAGTGGAGGCATTGTGTTAACTCAGCTACATGCTTTGTCTTATTTAACCTCCACACAAATCGTATGACGTAAATGTTAGTGCTATTCCCACTTTACAGATGAGAAAACCACAGCCTAAAGAAGTTCCAGAGGAAGTAACCACAGTGCCCTGAATCAAATCCAGGCCCTCCTTTTTAGGAAGCCGAAGGCCTTTATCACTACACCAGAGGACCTTCCAGGGATTGAAAGCTCAATAGTTTACTAACCCAGAGAGTGACCTGGCTAGACCAATAGTGAGGCATCACATAGGCTGTTTATTCACTTCTGAGATCAACCTCTATGTCAGCTTCTTCACCAGCTACAAAACCCTGCAATAACAAAGCACAGACTGACTACCAGTGATTCAGACACTGGATACGATTCAAGTGCGATCCACCTGGCTTTTCACACACCAGAAGTCTTCCTTGAGAGACAAAGCCTAGAGTTGCTGGATTTTAAAATAGTCTTAGAATTGTTACTATCTTACGAATAAATTCTCCTCAGGCATCCTAAATTAAATTCACTTTGGAAAACAAAAGACATTTTCAATGTGTAGTCATCAGATTCCAGATAGCCCTCTTCCCATCCCCCCATGGAAGTTCTCTGCCTCATTTTCTGCAAAGTGATCCAGGTCGAGAAGAGAAACAGATCCCTGTGCAGAGCTGCAGAGGTACCTGGCAGGAAACATCAGAGTGGTGTCCAGGAAAAAGAAAAGAAAAGAAACCTATTAGGACATAATAAATTGGCTTCCATAACCCAAAGGAAATGAGACCATGATCCATTTCAGTCAAGGGGCAAGCAAAATAACTCAGCCTGAGTCTCCACAGGTACATCTGACAGAATGATTAACCTTGGTCCCAATCGGACATAGTGACCTCCATTAGTTAGATAATGGAGGTGCAAACAGATCGTGTGCCTTTATTTCCTGGCCAATTACACAGCCCTATTTTCCTCTGTTCAGTAGAAGTGACCTAAAAGCTTTTGAGGCACCAGTCAGCAAGGTGTCTGGATACAACAGCCCTTCAAAATGTATTCTATTCTCTGTGGAGAAAATATCCTACAGCCAAAGGCTGCCGTTTTACAGACCGGCAAAGATTGTTTATCTAGACTCTTGAATGCAAAGAGGAAGCCTATTTCCTTACTGGCATTTGCAGTGGAATTTCCCCTTTCAGACAACAATGGATGTAGTCCACTAGGCAGAATGCATTGTGGGTGGGACTCTTTCTATGGTGGACTCTGTATTTTCATTTCCATTGCTTTGTGAGTTTGAAAGTTAAACAGGACTTCTAATTTGGTTACTTTTTAAGGTAAAATATTATTTTTTAGTTAAAATTCTATCTGTGAATGTCTGTGAAGACAAGAAAAAATTGGGACAGGGTAGTTCCCCACAGAAGACCAAGTGTTCTTTCCTGGAGAAAAAAGAAAGTTTGCAAAACCCACTGAAACATAGCAAGAGCCTTGGTGAATGTGAAAAACATTATAAACAGTGCCAGCATTACACTCAGTGCCAGCTTAATGCTGAGATCAGCACCAAAGGTCTCTGCCCTCAAGCGTCTCACAGCCTGTCTGGCAGGTGTTTGAGGCTTGCTTGGTTCTGCCTTCCCATGACAGAACAGAAAAGGGGCAGGGACTAACTTATTGAGAAAGCAGGCTAGCCCCAGACCTCCTTTCCCATACATATATGCTTATCGCCTGCTTAAAAACAGACTTCCTGGCCTTAGATTCTCCACCAGCTTTGCCTGGGACACTGCCCAGTTGTGGTATCTGGGACCTGGTGTAGGCTGAACTGTCGCATGGGATACATTATGGAAACTCCTCACCCTCTCCATAACCATTTGCTTTGCCTGATTGACCTTTTAGGCCTGCTGTCCAGGGCCAGGGCCTGCCAACTAGGCACACCTTCTCCAGGAAGCCCTCTAGGCATCCACACATGCCCACTTCCTTCCAGCACCAATGCCACAGCATGGGGCTCCTGCCAGTCCCTTTGTTTCTCTCTCTTCCTTTTCATCCCTTCATACAAACATGTACTGCTTACTTACTACGTGCTAAGAACTCATAGCACTGGGAACTAAAGACACTAGGATGGGCCTCTGACTATACAGGAGACAACCTTGTGAGGGAGTCCAACCCATAATAAATTTTAAATGCAATAAAGTATCACAGGTTCCTTGAAAACAAAGGGACAAAAAACAAAGCAAGGAAGTGTATATTCTACAAGTATGGAGAGGAGGTTAGAAAACTGTTCCCCCAGCAGTATGGAGGTTCCTTAAAAAACTAAAAGCAGAGCTACCATATGATCCTGCAATCCCACTCCTGGGCATATATCAGGAGAAAAACATGACCTGAAAGGATACATGCTCCTCAATGTTCATGCAGCTCTGTTTACAATAGCCAAGACATGGAAGCCACCTAAATGTCCATCGACAGATGAATGGATAAAGACGATGTTGTATATATGTGTGTGTATATACATAAATATATATATAATGGAATATTACTCAGCCATTAAAAGGAATGAAATAATGCCATTTACAGCAACATGGATGGACCTACAGATTGTCATACTGAGTGAAGTAAGTCAGGCAGAGAAAGACAAGTATGTATAATATCACTTATATGTGGAATCTAAAAAAAAAAGATGCAATGAACTTAATTACAAAACAGAAACAGACTCACAGACTTAGAGAACGAACTTATGGTTACGGGGCGGGGGTGGGAGCATGGAGGGATAGTCAAGGAGTTCGGGTTTGACATGCACAAGCTGCTATATTTAAAGTGGATAACCAACAAGGACCTACTGTATAGCACAGGGAACTCTGCTCAATATTATGTAACAACCTAAATGGGAAAAGAATTAGAAAAAAAACAGATACATGTATATGTATAACTGAATCACTTTGCTGTACACCTGAAATTAACACAACACTGCTAATCACCTATATTCCAATGTAAAATAAAGAGTTAAAAAAAAAGAACTGTTCCCCCAGGAGTTTACACTTGCATTGCCTTCTCCCTCTTCCATCATGTAAACTTCCTGGTCCTTGTTTATCATCCTCTCAGGATTAAACTTACTGACCCTGTCAGTCTTCTGGGCAGCAGGGCTAATGGCAAAAAGCCCAGAGGAAGGAGAAGAAGCCGCTCGTATCTCATTTGCATCCTCGGGCCTACCCTGAATACTACACAACTGTTAGAACCCCAGCTTTACAGAGAGAAATTTCAATCGGAGAGGTTAACTGGCCTGCCCAAGAGCACACAGATCTCCTTCTGAAATGCATGACTAAACACACCTCAACAGTCTCACAGGGCTACTTGATCTTTTCCTACTCTCCAGTCTGTGGCTCTTCTGCTCTGAAATGGGGAAAGAAGACAGCTGCAGCCAGGGCAGCAGGGGCACGGCCAGGTTCAACTTTCTGACAGGAGTGAGAACATAGGGTCTAGGCCTGGGGCCTGCACGCTGTGTGGGTAGGGAAGGTCAAGCACAGAACTACTTCCTCAGGTCCTGGTGGTTTCACTTTCACACTGTTTCTGATTGTATCTCTTTAAACATACATTACTATTTAACAAGAGCTCGTTTCTTTTCTTTTTTTTTTTTTTTTGCGGTACGCGGGCCTCTCACTGTTGTGGCCTCTCCCGTTGCGGAGCACAGGCTCCGGATGCGCAGGCTCAGCGGCCATGGCTCACGGGCCCAGCCGCTCCGCGGCATGTGGGATCTTCCCGGACCCGGGCACGAACCCGTGTTCCCTGCATCGGCATGCGGACTCTCAACCACTGCGCCACCAGGGAAGCCCCAAGAGCACGTTTCTTTAAAATCAGTGTGAAGGGGACGCTTCTGGATGCTGTGCTCGGGGAGAGTCACTGTGTTTGCTGCTCCCTGATGCCTCTCCTATCTGAGTTCATCTCCACTTCTGCTTTTTGCAGAGGAGCTGGAAGTCCTCACATCACCCAGCACAGCTAATGAGGGCTACCTGAAGGACTGAGCCATACCCTAACCCTCTACTGGCAGTAGCCCCCTTCTATCTGAGAAGGCCTTTCCTTCTGTTTGATATACCAGTTGGTGATGTTCATTTATTATTTCCACTTAAAAAGAAGCCGCCTTATTCATCTACCTACCTACTTACCCAAGATTCATTGCTAGGAAAACTGTAGCTCCCAGGTTGCCCAGAATGGTCCCGGTTTATGCTTCTGGTCCCAGAATAGTTATAAATGGTACCATCTTTTACCACCAAAAACAACCCAGTTTGTTTGTTGATAAATTATTTGGTCACCCTATGTGTTGAATATGTAATACGATCACTGTAATAGATTCTAATGATGCAATGATACATAAAACAAGTTTTCTCCCTCCTGGGATCTCACAAACTCAAGAACCTGATCTCTAGCATGTACAGGGACCTCTGAGCAGGTATTGTCATTGATGGCTCACCCCAACCTTTCTTTCCTTCTTGGTGCCTCAGGCCCAGTTACTCACTGTCTCTGTGGTATTCTCTCACCCACTTGGCTGCCAAGCCTTTCTCCCTCAGTGTCCCACAAGAACCCACACACTTTTCAGTGTCTCATGGGGACATTCCTGTGTGGTTCTTCCATGTCCTACATGGGCCTGTGTGCCCGTCCATTATCCACATGGGTGTCATTCTGTGCTCCACTAATGTCTCCTGTGAACAATTCCATGTGCCTCTTCAGTGTCCAACTGGACCAGTGTTTTCCATGCGGTTGCCACTTTGTACCCATCCATTATCCCATGTGGATATTCCTGTGGGTCCTTCCAGAGTGGCATGTGGACCTATGAATACCCCTTCAGCAATGGAGACTCCGCTAGTGGTCCCCAACGTGAAGGCTGCAGGTCCTAGAGGGTAACAGAGTAGCAAGGGGTCCTTGGGTGTATATGTGTGCAGGGGAAATTTTGTGAATGGTTAAAAATGGCTCCTCTTATTTAAAAAGATTCTGCCTCAGAGCCATCTGGTAAATCTGTTTAAAAAAAAAAAAGTAGATTCCTAGAATTCATACTAGACCTACTGAATCTGGATTACTAAAATTGAGACCAGGAATTTTCATTTTAAACATGTTCCCTGGTGCTATGGTCTGAATGTTTGTGTGACGCCCAAATTCATATGTGGAAGCCTAGTACCTAATGTCATGGTATTAGGTGTGCCTTTGAGAGGCCATTAGGTCATGAACGCAGAGTCTTCATGAATGGAATTAGCATTTTTATAAAAAAGGCTCAAAAGAACTCTCTCCCCAAGAGGGGGGTCACACAGAGAGCCCCCTGTTAGGGAAATACTCAGCAGAGTTATGGAAGTAGTGTCACTCCTGTGACCCCAAACAGGTAGAGGCACCATCATTGCAACGGGAGCTTCAGGCACACCACCCAGGCACAGAGATCCCCAGGGGCAGGACCACTCACAGCCATGGGATCAGGGCCACCCAGAGCCTTGGCAGCCCAAGCTCTGCCCCGGTAGAGTCAAAAGATACTGGATTTTAATCGGTATTTTTAAAAGGATGATTTAAAAAAAAAAGAAAAATGATGCTTTTGATGTGCAGTTTGGGTTGAGAAGCACCAGTTTGGCCCTCTTGTCTTCTGTTACCTCTCCTCTCTATGATATATCTTCTCTTTTCTTCCTAACAAAATTCTGATTTTGTTCATTTATCTATCCTTATTCTCCATGCTCCGTGCACTTCCCTTCCTCAGAAGAGGCTAATCCCACTCTTGATGGCAGGAGTTATTTCTCATTGTTAATTAATGCTTTTTGTTATAAGACATCTCAGAATCTTGAGGAAAGAACATGTGGCCAAAATAATAAATACACACACAAATATATATATGCATACACACACAAAGGTCAGCATAAAAAGATGCTCAACATCATTAGTCATTAGGGAAATACAAAATAAAACCATAATGAGACACCACTTTACATCCACTTGAGGGGCTATAATCATAAAAACTGGCAATATCAAACGTAGGTGAAGATATGGGGCAACTGAAACTCTCATACATTGCTTATTAGAGTGAGAAATGCTACAACCACTGGGAAAACTTCTGACTGTTTCTTAAAAAATTAAACACATATGCTGTGACTGGAAATTATATTCTTAGGCACTTACCCAAGGAAAAGCTTTTGTGCAAAAAGGCTTGTATGAAAAGATTCAAAGCAGCTTTATTCATAATTACCCCAAACTGAAAATAGTCCTAATGGCCATCAACAGGAGAAAGGATAAGCAAATTATGGAATAGTGCTCATCAATAAAAGGGATCTACTAACACATGCAAAACAGGATAAATCTTAAAAACTTTATATTAAGAAAAAACATACGGAGTGAAGTAAGTCAGAAAGAGAAAAACAAGTACCATATGCTAACACATATATATGGAATCTAAGGGGAAAAAAAAAGTCATGAAGAGCCTAGGGGTAAGACAGGAATAAAGACACAGACCTACTAGAGCATGGACTTGAGGATATGGGGAGGGGAAAGGGTAAGCTGTGACAAAGTGAGAGAGTGGCATGGACTTATATATACTACCAAATGTAAAATAGATAGCTAGTGGGAAGCAGCCGCATAGCACAGGGAGATCAGCTCCGTGCTTTGTGACCAGCTAGAAGGGTGGGATAGGGAGGCTGGGAGGGAGGGAGATGCAAGAGGGAAGAGATATGGGGACATATGTATGTGTATAACTGATTCACTTTGTTATAAAGCAGAAACTAACACACCATTGTAAAGCAATTATACTCCAATAAAGATGTTAAAAAAAAGAAAACAAGAAAAAGAAAGAACGTCTTAAAAAATAAAAATAATAAAGTGATGACAGATGTAAACTAGACTTATTATGGTGATCATTTCACAATGTATAAAAAAAAAATACAGTGACGTTAGAAATAGTGCTCCATGTAGCTGTGAAGATATAGGAGACATTTAGTTACTGAAACGACAGTGATATAGGTGTAGTGGTTCCCTCTGATTTGTCTTTCTTCCTTTAACAGCTAAGGAGTAAGAAATGTGAAAATTAAATTTACCTTCGTATAATTACTGAACACTCTTACAAGCCAATTATGGACCTAAATTGCAAATGTGGAGTTATTATCCTGTCTTCTGTGGAGAATTGTTTCCTGAAGCTCTTTGAAGTGTTTTCACCTCTACTATGCTCATCCCTAGAAGTACACTCCCCCTCAAAGAAAATATGTTTTCCGTATTAAAGATATTTCAACTTAAAACCAAAAAAACAAAAGAAATAAACCCAGAAAGCAGCTGCCTTGGGTGGGTGGGGTTTAACTGGAAAAGTGTATAAAGGGACTTTCTGGAGCAATGAAAATATTCCATTGTTTGGAGTAGTGGTTACACAGATGTATACAAGTCTTTCAAAACTTACCTAACTGAACATCTGGATCCATGCATTTATTTATTATTATTTTTTTTTTGCGATACGCGGGCCTCTCACTGTTGTAGCCTCTCCTGTTGCAGAGCACAGGCTCCGGACGCGCAGGCTCAGCGGCCACGGCTCACAGGCCCAGCTGCTCCGCGGCATGTGGGATCTTCCCGGACCGGGGCATGAACCCGTGTCCCCTGCATCAGCAGGCGGACTCCCAACCACTGCGCCACCAGGGAAGCCCCCATGCATTTATTTTAATGCTAATTACACCATACACACAAGCACACACACACACACACACACACACACACACACACACACACACATTCTGTTCATTTTGCTGTCTAAAACAAGCCAGACACAAGAAGAATACATATTGTATGATTCAATTTATATAAAATTCTAAGCTGGAAATTAATGTGTGGTGATAGAATTCAGAAATAGCTGCTATGGGGGTGGGGTAAAGAGTGACTGGAAAAGGATAAAGATAATTTTCTGGGGCTATCACATTGGTTTATATCGTGATTGGAGTGATGGTTACAAAATTTCGTATGCCAAACTCATTGTCCTTTGTGTGTCAACTTGGCTGGGCCACAGTGCCCAGATATTTGGTCAAACATTATTCTAGATGTTTCTGTCAAGGTGTTTTGGGGATGAAATTAACATTTAAATTGGTGGACTTTGAGTAAAGCAGATTGCCCTCCATAATGTGGGTGGGCCTCATCCAATCAGTTGAAGTCCTTAATAGAACAAAGACTGACCTCCCTAAGCAAGAAGGAATTCTGCCAGTTGATGGCCTTCAGACTCAAACTGCAACAACAGCTCTTTCCTGGGTCTCCAGCCTGCCAGCCCACCCTGCAGACTTTGGACTTGCCGGACTTCCTCCGTAATCACGTGAAAGCCAATTCCTTAAAATAAATATCTATACACATCCTTTTGATTCTGTTTCTCCAGAGAACCCTGACTAATACAACTCTTATACTGAAAATCTACACATTTTATTATAATTGTAAAAAGATCAAGGGATATTCAGAGTGTGCAGGAAAAGCATGTCTTTCTCACTTTTAGAGATGAACAAAATAGCATATAGCCTGATGACAAATTGAAATTATAATGGCGTCATCACAGTTCGGGTATACAAAAATGAAGTCTGATGGCCATTGAGGATCTGGTCTCAGACAGAGCTCTGCAACATTGAAACTTGAACTTTCTCTGAGCTGTCTGACACCCAAGAATGCCACCAGCGATATTCAGAACAACACCTGTCAGTTGCAAACTTCTGGTCTCAAGGTCTCCCCTTGTAACTATGCAACCATTATGGACCCAACCAATCCTTACTTAACAAGCACTCTTACTTTTTGTCAGCTCCAATTATAATTCTTAATAAATAGCTCATGTAACTAACTGCAACCTTGAGGTTTTTGCCTTTATAAGCCTCTGCCATTTTGTAGTCCAGTGGAACACAATTCAGGTGCTTCTTGAATCTATGTCTCCCAAGCTGCAGTCCTAACAAATCCCAAATAAACACCTTTTCATTTCAGTCAGTTCTCTGTATAAGATTTTGGTTAACAAGCTCCAGTTTCTGTGGCATCCATTATATAACTGTCCTAGTCCATTTGGGCTGCTATAACAAAATGCCACACACTGGGTAGCTTGCCCACAACAGAAATTTACTGGTCACAGTTCTGGAGGCAGGGAAGTCCAAGATCAAAACGCCAGCATGGTCATATTTTGGTAAAGACCCTCTTCCTGGTTCAGAGTTGGCAATTTCTCTGTGTCCTCACATGTTGGAAGGGGCTAGGGAGCTCTGTGGGGTCTCCTTTATGAGAGCACTAATCCCATTCATGAGGGCTCCATCCTCATGACCTAATCCCCTCCCAAAGACCTTATCTTCAAATACCATCATCTTTGGGGGTTAGGATTTCAACATATAAATTGGAGGGTGTAGGGGGGGAAACAAACATTCAGACCATAGGCATAACTTTGAGGGGAGCAGCCTTAGGGTGAAGCCAGACTATGGAAGAATGTGAGGAGAAAAGAAACTGAGTCTGAATGACACTGTGGATTTCCAGGGCCAAGCATTGTGGAAACCTGCCCTACATCTTAGATGTACTCTTAGATGAGCTGATAACTTCTGTTGTTTGAAGTGGACGTTTATCTTTTACGTTGGCTGCCCAGCATGCCACCTCCTCTTTCCTATGTTAGGAGTTTCCCACTTTATGAACAGCTCACCTCTCACCAGAGAAGCTGTAAATATCAGATACTCACCTTGTTATTCTCCCTTGAAGTTAGGGTGTAACAGGCACCAAACAGATGCACAAACACACACAAGAATCAGACTCTAATGGTGAATCACGGAGTTGCACGGAGCTAAAGCAGAGGCTGAGCATTTCCGTTCTGTGGGTTTTGGTCAGTGGCCACTGCGTTCAATTTCCAGAAACAGCAGTATCACTGGCATCTGATGTCTAGTGCATGTGGCATCTGTGGTGTATGTATCGTGTGGCGCCAGCAGTTACACTGCAACCAGAAGGGCTGTGTGGTTAGATTTTGGTGATCCCGTCTGACACCTCCAAATCTACTTCTGGCTACCCCACCTCCATCAAGAGTCTAGCTATCCAATATCCTTTTAATAAACTGCTTTTTCTATTTCAGCTTGTCTCAATTGGCTTCAGTTCCTTGGTACTAAAACCCCAGCTGAAATTTTGGTGAAGCTCTCGTAAGTCGCATTCTCTATTAATTGCGGTTAAAAGTATTCTATTGATAAATGATGCCCAGTCCTATATTCTATTAATTATCTATTGCTACAATGCTCTGTGGCCAACAACCCAGTGGATTAAAACAACAATTATTTATTCTTGCTCACTTACCTGTGAGTTGCCTGAGAATCAACTGATCTAGGCTGTGTTCAGCTGACCTTAACTCCAAAATGTAGATTGAGCCTAGCTCAGCTCCATACATCTCTTGTTCTCCTTGGACTACCCAGGGCTTGTCGTCTTATGGAAGTGACGGTGGTCAAGACGGCAAGACCAACTGTGCAATTCTAATTCAAGCCTTCTCATGTTAGATCTACTAATATCCCAATGGCCAAGGTCCACAACCAAGCCCAGCATCAATAAAGCAGGGAAGTATAGTCTCTGCTGAAATGAACTGCAAAGCACACGGCAAAGGGCATGAATAGAAGGTGGAATAAGGAATTGGGAACAATAATGAAATCTACATCAACCTACGCCCCATCCCTACTCCCCCTCCCCGCCCCCAAACCAAAGTGTTAGCTAGTGGCTGGTGGTGGTTTAATAGTTTCTGCTCTATAGCTGTTGAAGTCTTGTCAGAAGAGATCTTAGACACACTGCCTTCAGGTAAAGAAATGAACCTCTATTATGTCTGCATGATGAGGCAATGATAGAATCATAAAATGATCAGGTTGTTAGGGATCTTAAAGGCCCCTGATGACATATTTAAATCATTTAAAAGTCAGAATGGAGTCACTATGGTTCAGGCATCTAAAATGGAGCTGGGTGGCCATTGTGGATGTGGTTTCAGACACATTCCTGCATCACTGAGAACTTGAATCTTCTGAACAGTATCAGACTCAACGACACCACCAGCCATTTTCAAAACAATATCTGCTGGAAGATGCACACAACCACACCGACACACCCCTCTGCCCCACCAGTGCCACTAATCCTTGCTTAACGAGAACACTTACTTCTTGCCGGCTCTAATCCTAATTCTAGACAAAGAGTGTTTGTAACCTTGTGGGGTTTTGCCTTTATAAACCTCCCCCATTTTGTAGTCCAGCTGAACACAATTCAAGTGCTTTCTGGGATCTGTGTTTCCAGAGCTGTGGACCTAACAATCCCCAGATAAACACTTTTTCTTTTTTGCCTCAACCGTTTCTCCATTCTTGGAATCCTTGGTTAATGCCCCTTAGTAAATCCTATTGCTTGACTGATGAGGAAACTAAAGGACCAAAGTGTGAGTGACTTGGTCAAGGTTGTACAGCTTGAAAATGGCAGAAGAATGAATATAATCAAGATATTATAGTTATACATCAATATAACAATAGAATGCACATTGATTGACTCCCAGATACACGCCTCTGACCCTTAGCTATTTTACTTACATTATATTGGGGCAGAAAGCTTTCTGTATTCCTCAAATCATTTATTCCTCCCTCCATATCATACCAGATATAAGATTGGATACGTGTTTTTGGACACCTCTGTCCAACTGCCTACACGCCACCACTCAAAGTGCAGCTGATTCAGGTTAGAAATCTAACAGGTGTCAGGACAGCTGAAGGACCCAAACTGATGTGGCAGAATTCTGCCAGGTGAGTCCTCTTGAGCAATACAAGGTGTCTGTGGCCTACTTACAAATACTTTGGGAATTATAGCTCTTATGCAAACTGCTCCCAGGTGAGTCCTCTTAAGGAACACAAGGTGTCTGTACCCTATTTACAAATGAGTTGAAAATTATAGCTCTTATAATAAAATCCTATGTGAGAGAGAAATTTTTAAAAATCTTTACATATCTTCACAGGACACTCGCAGTTGCAACAGCTTCTGTTTTTCCTTCCTAATTAAAATTGTACAGAGCCAACGCTTTGCAAAATTAAGTGAGAGTGGCATGGACATATATACACTACCAAATGTAAAATAGATAGCTAGTGGGAAGCAGCTGCATAGCACAGGGAGATCAGCTCGGTGCTTTGTGTCCACCTAGAGGGGTCGGATAGGGAGGGTGGGAGGGAGATGAAAGAGGGAGGAGATATGGGGATATATGTACATGTATAGCTGATTCACTTTGTTATAAAGCAGAAACTAATACACCATTGTAAAGCAATTATACTCCAAAAAGATGTTAAAAAAAAAAATTAAGTGTGGGAAACAATGGACCTTTTAAAGAAATTCCCCAGATGGGCAGGTAAGGCAATATAGATTGTGCTAAAGGACTGAGAATTTGAGGACAAGGGGAAGATTTTGGTGTGTTTTAAGCAGGGGAGGGTCACGGTCTTAGTCACATCCACTCCGGGCTTGTCCAGCTCTCTCTAGCACTGGGGAACAGGATTCCTCCTTCCCAGGCCCCTGCGGCTGTGCATCCCGGAGAGCTGTTTGCCTTACATTTCACATTCACGAAGAAGTTCCAGTGGAAATTTCGATGTTATGTTCCTATAAACTTAGACATGCAATCCATCAATTCTCTTCCATGTTAAAAGCATTAACTTACTAAAATCATTATTTAAAATATACCATAATTTGTGAAACCCTATTTAGCCTTTTCTTCATATTTGAATACAACTTGGAGCCTCAAAAGATAGAGGGGCTGAACCTCCCCTGCCTCTTGTAACCCTCTAAACACCTCCACCCCTTACCTTCTCTCCTGACCTGACCTCACTGGGCCTCTCATCCTTATGTTTCTCTTGCGCCCAAGATATAGATGCTGACTTCCAGCACGTTTAACCTCACTTTCTTGGTATATCCTGCCTTTAACGTGTATTCCTGGTTTGTAACAAAGTAGTTAACACAGTTTTTCTTTGAATGTCTCACCTCTTTCTTTGCTGTCTCCCATCTCTTCTCTCTTCCCTGCCTGGCTTTGTCCTGTCCATTTTAGTTATCCCACTCATCTTTCCCCTGATTCTAAAAACTCATTCACTCCAGGACCTAGAGTTTGTAAGCATGTTTAAAAAGTGTCAGATTCACATAATGTCTAAAACTTTTAGGGGGGAAAAAATGCTACCTTGGCAATTCACCTGTGTCCAAAGGAAGCTTCCATTTAAAAATCTGTCATTATGACAGAGGCACAATTAAGACATTCTCTTAAATGTAGATGGTTGATTCATCTACAGCTAGAAGGCCAGGTAGGAAGTGATGGTTTGGTGGTGACTGACCTGAGGGCAGTAGCTGGGGTTCACCCAAGAGCAGGCATCTCAACTTTAGGTTCTGAGGGATCTGTGCTTCCTAAAAATGCAGATTCCTAAGCCTACAGCCAGAAACTCTAATCCAGTGGATCTGGAATAGTCAGGAAATGCTGAACAAGATATAGGGACCCTACCTATAGCTGGGTAAATGTGTGACTCTTAATAGCCGGGAACTTGGGCTGGATTCTGATTCCGAGGGTAATTAACTGTGTGACCTCAGCAGGGCAAATTAACTTCCCTGAGCCCTTATTTCCTAGTCTGTAAAGGAAACATAGGAACCATGAGACATAGAATGTGATGGGGTTAACATTTTGGAAAACATTTGTGTTTTTCTCTTCTGCATTTCTGAGTGTTAATTACTCCCTACCTCTCTGGACTGACCCGAGTGTCTATATCTATCTATATGTCTATATCTGTCTATATCTATATCTAATCTCCTTGGTGGAGGTGGAATAGGAGTGGGGATAGGGGCGGGAGGGGAGGAGATTATTACTTGTTCCAGAAAGCAAAAAGAACAAAAGAATTTATATTCAGACGCTGACATTTGAAATAAGATTATTCAGCAAGACAATAGCTATGAGAGAGTATTTCTACTTTCCTTTCTCCACTCCCACCCCATTCTCTCCCCACACCTCAAAGTAGCATAAGAAAAATCGAGTACGGAAGTTTCAAGCCTCAAAAGTTCTCTTATTTAGAAAATAGCCCTTCTGCCTATGGCAGCTGGGCCATGAGGCTTGGAGTTCTATGGTAGAATGAGGCTCTGGTAGGGAAAATAAAAGTCCTACCCTTTGGCTGAGGGGATGATAGAATGATAGAAAGAAGGAGAGAGAACAAGAAGGACTTTGGTGAGTGAGGAGAAGGGGCTGCATAAATGCCGAGGGGGCCTTGTGTCCCCCTCAATTTCCAATAACCCCTCCCCACAATTCCAGTAACTGAGACAACAGATGAAGACCTGATTAATTAATTAATGCTGCCCAGGCAGCAACACTTTTCAATAGACTTCCCGGTGGTTTTAAATGTGCATTCGGTTGAGAACCACTGGGCTAAGAATTGAACAGAGTGAACATTTAGGTTCCCCCGCCCTGCTTCTTCACATGAAGCCCTCATGAAAATAAACAGGTTAAATAGAGGCAAAATATAGAAGTCCATATTCCTCAGAACACCCGAGCGTAATGTGGGTTCATTCGTCACATCAGCACACAAATGAAAATACTCTATATGTCATAAGGAGCTCTCCTCTGAAAACTTTCGCTGTTGTGGCCAAGTTGCAGCCGAGGGTGGAAAAACAGCGCTCTAGTTAAGGTTCCAGGAGCCTGGGAAAGGAAACTAGATGAAGGTTTTAGCTAAGATGTTTTAGCTAAAATGACTACAGAAGTGGTGCGTGTTCTCTCTGTAATAAAGTAAAGTGGCTTTCCCCACAAATCAAAGTGAGATGAGCAAATTCACCAAAAGCACTTTCTGAAGTAGCTGGCTACTCTGGAGTCAGAATGAGTGGGGTTAGAATCCTGGATCTGCCCTTACTAACTGTGTGATGTTGGAAATTTTACCTAACTCCTCTAAGCCTCAGTGTTTTAGTTTTATTACACAGTCTCTCTTCACAGGGTTATGAGGGAAAACAATCTGTATCACATGTCTGGTGCTAGGGTGGGGCTGTTATGAGTCCCTTTATCTAAGAATTCTGCTGTAATTCTTAAAAGCAGAGAGACCTCGGCACTGAATAAGGAGGCCTTCTAACAGCTACGCAGGACGTTCCTGCGCACGCAGAAGGATTACTGTGGCGCAGTGGGCCTCAGATTTCAGCATGCATCAGCATCACCTGGAGGGCTTGCTGGGCCTTCCCCTGGAGTTTGTGATTTAGGAGGACTGGGGGGGGGGGGGGGCCCTGAGAATGTGCATTTCTAGCAAGTTCCCAGGTGACACGGATCCTGCTGGGAGTTACGGCTCTAGATTAGAGGTCAGCCAACTAGGCTCTCAGCACAAGTCTGGCCCACTTCCTGTTTGGGGAAATACAGTTTTATTGGTACACAGCCACATTTGTTTGTTGTTGTTTCATCTGTGGTTGCTTTTGTGCTGCCATGGTGGAGTTGTCACGGCAACAGAGACCATGAAGTTTAAAGTATTTACCATCCAGTCCTTTACAGACTTTTACCAACCCCTGTTCTAGGGTAAAGGAGCTCAGGTAATTTGGGGGAACAAGTTTGCTGTGGAAAATTCCCAGAGTTAGATTAAATTAATCAGGGCTTGATAAAGGGTAAGGTTTAGTCAGGACTGTGTGTGTCCTTCAAATCTTGTGTTTTTGCTAATCTTGCTCTTGTTCTATTTGTAAATGTACACGTTCTTAGAGTGAGTAGGGACCACTTGGCTCTGAAATTTGAATAAAATGTTAAAAGATTAGCATTGATTATACCAACTACTCCATTTTACTTTATTTTCATGTCTAATATTAGCTTATCTACCTGTTATGATGTCAATAATTTACTTCAGAGGGCCTCATCACAGAATAGTGGGTCTCAACCCTTACACATAAGTCACCTGGGGGGACTTTTAAAAAAATACCTGGGTCCTATCTCTGGAACTTCTGATTCAAAGGGTGTGGGGTGGGACCTAGGCACTGATGTTTTTAAAACCTTCTAGATGATTCCACTATGCAACCAGGATTGAAAATCACAGACAGAGTGTGTACTAGTTAAATTATCTCCTAGGTCCTGTTACCCTAACTACGAATTGACAGCCACCGGTGGCCTCTGGCATCCTCATTAGAGAGCTTGCCCACCAGACATGGAGCTACCAACTTTCTCTTCTCCGTGCCACATGCACAACATAGGCTCTGCTCTACACAGAATGGAGGCCAGAGGTTGGTCTTCATTGGGAAAAGTGTGACTTTTTAATAGTGAATGTTAGAAATGGTGTCTCTTTGTTGGAATGAGTGATATTTAAAGTATGTAAATGGGGTAATATATTTTAGAAGCATTCACCTTGCTCCCACGAAGAAAGTATAAGAATCTAGTGAAGCATCTAGGCCAGGGGTTAGCACTCTTTCTGTAAAGTTCTGGATAATAAATCTTTTAGGCTTTGTGGGGCAACAAGCAAATCGAGTTATAGCTGCACCACAGAGATGTGTAGTGCTCCAAGCAGCAGGGGGAAACCATGAAAGCACCATGTACCGTCTCAGCCCAACGGTTCTGTCCCATGGTTTCTGAGTGATGCTTATTCCCATAATGCAAAACAGCCCTAAGCAATACACAAACAAATGAACAAAGCTACTTGGGTTTTTATCATTGTCATGTGTCACAAAAGGATATTCGTCTTTTGATTTCTTTTCAACCATTAAAAAATGTAAAAGTTAACAACAAAAAAAAGTAAAATCATTCTAAACGTGTCGGTCATACAAAAAGAAGTGCTGGGTCAAACTTGAGCGGCAGGCAGTAGTTTGCCAACCCATGTTCTAGACTAAATCCTTAAGGACAACATCCTAGGCTAAATTCCTAACTCCATGTTCTATGTCTAGCTGTGATTGCCTGGTGCCAACTAAAAAGATAACAGAATCCAGCCGATAAAATATAGTCACTGCTGCTTTCAATAAACCTTTCGTGTAGGGTGACAGTGTGTGAATCTAAAACTTTTAGAGGTCAGTTGTTCTCAACTTTTGTTGTACATTGGAATCATCTGAGGAGATAAAAACCTCCCACACCCAAAGCAATTACATCAGAAACTCTGGGGTGGGGCCCAGAGATCAGTAGTCTTTAAAATCTCCTCAGGTGATTTCAATGGGCAAATAAGGCTGAGAGCACTTTTCTCAAGAGGAACAAAGAACTGGGCTTCATCAAGCTGCAGAACAGGTAATATGGTTATTTCTGTTTGTTAATAAATGTTTGTTTAGTAATACTTTCATGTGTGGAGAAATTGGTCTGAGCCTTGCTTTCATTATATTAGGATGACGAGGCTTCTAGAGGAGCAGCTAACATACACGCAAAACTCGTCCACAGCAAAGGAAGCCATCAAAAAATGAAAAGGCGACAACCTACGAAGAAAATATTTGTAAATGATGTGACCGACAGGGGCTTAATCTTCAAAATACACAAACACCTCATACAACTCAACAACAACAAAACAAACAACCCAATCAAAAAATGGGCAGAAGACCTTAATAGACATTTCTCCAAAGAAGATATACAGGATGGCAACAAACACATGAAAGGATGCTCAACATCACTAATCATTAGAGAAATGCAAATCAAAATTACAATGAGGTATCACCTCACGCCAGTCAGAATGGACATCATCAAAATATCCACAAACAATAAATGCTGGAGAGGGTGTGGAGAAAAGGGAACCCTCTTGCACTGTTGGTGTGAATGTAAATTGATACAGCCACCATGGAAAACAGTACGGAGGTTCCTCAGAAAACTAAAAATAGAATTACCGTATGATCTAGCAATCCCACTCCTGGGCATATATCTGGACAAAACCATAATTCAAAAAGATACATGCACCCCTATGTTCATAGCAGCACTATTCACAATAGCCAAAACATGGAAACAACCTAAATGTCCAACAACAAATGAATGGATAAAGATGTGGTACATATATACAATGGAATACTACTCAGCCATAAAAAAGAACAAAATAATGCCATTTGCAGCAACATGGATGCAACTAGAGATTATCACACTAAGTGAAGTAAGTCAGAAAGAGAAAGACAAATACCATATGATTTCACTTATATGTGGAATCTAAAATATGGCACCTACCTACAGAACCTATCTGTAAAACAGAACCTACCTACAAAACAGAAACAGACACACAGACATAGAGATCAAACTTGTGGTTGCCAAGGGTGAGTGGGGAAGGGAGAGGGATGGACTGGGAATTTGGGGTTGGTAGATGCAAACTATTTACATTTAGAATGGATAAACAACAAGGTCCTACTGTGGAGCACAGGGAACTATATCCAGTCTCCTGGAATAAACCATAATGGAAAAGGATATTTAAAAAAAGAATGTGTATGTGTGTACAACTGAGTCACTTTGCTGTACAGCAGAGATTGGCACAGCATTGTTAACCAACTATACTTCAATTAAAAAAATGAAAAGGCAACCTATGGGACGGGAGAAAATATTTGCAAATTATATATCTAATAAGGCATTAATATCCAAAATTTATACTCATACAACTCAATTAAAGAAAAAAGCAGTGCAATTAAAAAATAAGCAAAAGAGGGCTTCCCTGGTGGCGCAGTGGTTGAGAGTCCGCCTGCCGATGCAGGGGACATGGGTTCGTGCCCCGATCCGGGAAGATCCCACATGCCGCAGAGCGGCTGGGCCCGTGAGCCATGGCCGCTGAGCCTGCGTGTCCGGAGCCGGTGCTCCGCAACGGGAGAGGTCACAATACTGAGCGGCCCGCGTACTGCAAAAAAGAAAAAAAGCAAAAGAAATAATTAGACATTTTTCCAAGGGAGACATGCCAAGTGTCCAACAGGTACATGAAAAGATGCTCAATATCACTAATCATCAGGGTAATGCAAATCAAAACCACAATGAAATACCACCTCACACCTGTTAGAATGGCTATTATCAAAAAGAAAAGAGATAACGTGTTAGTGAGAATGTGGAGATAAGGGAATCCCTGTACACTGCTAATAGGCCTGTAAATTCATGTAGCTACTATGGAAAAAAGTATGGAGTTTCCTCAAAAAATTTAAAATAGAACTACCACATGATCCAGCAGTTCTACATCTGGCTATTTATCCAAAGGAACAAAGTGACTGTCTTGAAAAGATATCTGCACCCTCATGTTTATTGCAGCATTATTTACAATAGCCAAGACATGGAAACACATAAGTATCCATCAGCAGATGAACGGACAAAGAGAATGCGGTGTATATACACAATGGAATATTATTCCACCATAAAAAGAAAGGAAATTCTGCCATTTGCAGCAACATGGATGGACCTCAAGGGCATTATGCTATGTGAAATGAGTCAGCCAGATAAAGACAAATCCTGTATAATCTCACTTATATGTGAATAATTTTTTAAAAACCCAAACTCACAGATAGAGAGAACAGACTGGTGGTTGCCAGAAGTCAGAAGTAGGGGAGGAGGGTGTGAAACAGTTGAAAGTGGTCAAAAGAAACAACCTTCTAGTTATAAGGTAAATAGTCCTGGGTACACAATGTACAGCGTGGTGATTATAGGTAACAATGCTGTATTGTATATTTGAAAGTCGCTAAGGGAGTAGATCTTAAAATTCTATAACTATGTGTAGTATGGATGTTAACTAGACTTATTGCAGTGATCATCTCGCATGGTGTACAAATATTGAATCATCATGTTTAAATACCTAACACAAATACCATGGTATATGTCAATTATATCTCAATTAAAAAAAAATAAGCCTGATATTGCAGATGAGGAAACTGATGCATAGAAAATGTTACACATTTCCAAGAGAGGAGCTGGAAACCTAAGTCTGTCCGATGTGACTACAGGCTCTTACCCACTAGGGTCTGCCACATTCATGTGCTACATCAAGAATGGGGACTCAAGGCGAATATTCCTGCCCACAACACACCACCTCATTTTCTGAAGTATTGGAAGAGCCCCTAGAAACAAATCTGTTCCAGTATTCTTAATCTACGAGAGCAGAAACACATCCAGAGAAGTAATGTGACTTTCCTAAAACCACCCAGAGAGTCAATGTTCGAAAGGCCATGAAAGGCAATCAAGTGTCTCCAAACAGAACTCAGGAAAGGGCCATTCACGGCCTGGATCTTCCAAGGTACACGAAAAGAAAGAAAAACATAGCAATCAAATTTTTTCCTTGGAACCAAAAATGGGGGCTGGGGGGAGAGAGAAGAATTCCTTTTTAAAAATCTATAAATATGATATTCAAGCGTGTCTAAATGCATTAAAGGTACAGTGCCCTCACCATTCTTCCAGGGGTCCCCAACTGATGGCCCACAAGCTGAATCTAGGTGTGCTTTGGCTTCCTCTGCAGAGTTCTGCCAATAAATGTCCAGGGCTGAGAGGGAGTGATCCTTTCTTAGTTGACACATGCATGCCCAGTCCACTACAGCCCCGAGCTGTCCCCCGTTTTTGTGTTACTGAACTTTAATTATCTGTGTGTCCTTGGCTAAGTCCCTTCCCCTCCCTGTAAGCCAGAATCTTCACCTATCGAATTGGGATGGGGGTGTTGATGACATTGTATTTTGTTTATTGCCTGCCCCCTCTCCCTAGAAGCTAAGCTCTAGGAGGGCAGGGATTTTTGTCTGGTTTGTTCAGTGATGTCTCCCATAGCACCCTGAACCCTGCCTGCCATGTAACAGGTGCTAAATAAACATTTAAGGAGAGAATAAATAGTCCTAAACATCCAAAAAAAAAAAAAGAACTCAGGCAAAAGGGATGGAAAACTTTTAAGGCATATTAACCATTCTATATCATGATAGTGATGGTTACACATTGTATACAGTTACCAAAATCGATCAAACTGTTCATTTAGAATTGATAAATTTTTATGTATGTAAATGATAACCTAAATAAACAAAGAAGATGAAGCTAATATACATATATAATTAAAATTAATTTCACCCACTTCCTGTTATTTTTTCCTGACCTTAGTTATTGCTGCCATTCTGGGGGGTTTCTACATGTCAGGGACGTGCCGAATGCTTCACATTTCTTATCTCATTAATCCTTGGGTATGAGTGTAGTTTGTCTAAACCGCTCAGGTGCATTTCCTTAGTCTTTCTGGGTGACATATTCTGGAATTCCATATCTGTCACTGGCAATAAAATCTTACTTAGGACTAACTAGGATTTAATTTTTAAGTGGATGAGCAGGCTATGGCTCCACCTTCTTGCCCACTGCCTATGACTAGAAAGGTTACAGCACACATTTATTGATTGCACCCAGGAAGGCAGTCATCCTCCCAATGACCTGTGAAATAGGTGTTATTATCATTCCCACTTCCCAGATGCTAAAGTCAGAATAGAGCCCTGAGGTGCCACCAGCCAGAGTGACACATCAGGAAACAGCAGGGCGAAGATCTGATCCCAAGCAGTGGGAGCCCCTGAGGTTGTTTGCTTAATCCCCACACCAGATGGCCTCCCAACCAGTGACCCCGGGCACGCTGCTGAGCTGGTGTGTGGGGGCCGGGGTGTGACCCTTGCAGAGATGACAAAAGATGATTTTCCGATGCAGCGGGCATCTCCGGACCAGTGTGGCTTCAGACAGTGGTCAGAGCTGTGGAATGTTCCCCGCAACAGGCTACTGGGGTGAGATGCGACGTGAGAGCCTAGGAATTCGCACCGCCACTGGGCCAAGGCCCATCTGTAGGACCCAAAAAGCCCTGAGCATTGGGGAAGGGGCTGTTTGGCATAAGCCTCACATAGCCCTTTCGATATTGAAGAAGTTTTTGAGGTGCGTTCACCTCCTTGGTCCCTGACATTGCTGTAGACTGGAGAGAACCTCCAGGAATTTCACTAGTGCTCCTCTGGCCAACACAGCATGTTGTTTCAGTCTCTTTTTCCTTATTTTTCTGTAGAGTTGAAGCACTGATTGAAATGCAGACCAGTCCCTCCGCAAGAGAAGAACGCAAGTTACCACATCTTAACTCCTTATGAAGGTAATTGGGACAAATTAAACAATGTATTGACTTTCTCAAGATAACTTGAGATTTCTGCACCCTTTGCAATTACCAGAAATAATACTACAGTGACTCAGTCTTCTGGTAATTGAAAATGCACAACTGCAGAAGAAATTACATGTTAATATATGATATTATCAGTGCAGGAGGGCCACCATATACAAGAATGCAGAGACTCAATTAAATACCCATTATTCGGCTTAATAATTCAGAAAGATCAGGAAACATTATCCCTGGTCAAATAGGCTGAATTTAATTGAGACCTTCCTGGGTTCACAGAGTATATCAACTCCAGATCAAACTAAAGCAATCTCATTTGACACAATGTAAAAGATTAATACAAGACAAAGAGGACAAATGACTGATCAGTCTGGGAATTACTGTTACTGAACCAAACTTGGGTCCGCTTACCCTACATGCAGTAAAGCCAATCTACTGACACCGGCTTGTGGTGAAGGAAAGTGCAGCGTTTATTGCAGAGAACCAAGCAAGGAGTCCAGGCAGCTAGTGCTTAAAAGGCCTGAACCTACCCCCCAACCCACCCCCACCAAGGCTTTCAGAGAAAGGTTTTTAAAGATAGGGTGAGGGAGGGAGGGTTTGAGGTGTGTGATCCGCTCGTGGACATTCTTCTGATTGGTTGGTGGCGAGATAATTGGGAGTCAACGTCATCAACCTTCTGCTTCCAACAAGTCTGGGATCTAGGTGCTTGTGGACAGCATACGGTTAACTTCTTCCTCCTGATGGTTTTTTCAGTATCTGCAAAACAGCTCAAAGGACCTGGCTCAGAATGTTATCTATAGCCCTTGAAAAGCAACTGAATGTCCTTGACTTTGTTTAATGGCTAAAGTATTATTATTTTGTCTTGCT
The DNA here is from genome assembly GCF_003031525.2 of Neophocaena asiaeorientalis asiaeorientalis. NCBI lineage: Eukaryota > Metazoa > Chordata > Mammalia > Artiodactyla > Phocoenidae > Neophocaena > Neophocaena asiaeorientalis. The sequence continues at coordinate 82,909 of NW_020172773.1, read as the reverse complement.
TGACTGTTTTCCTTTCTGCATTTTCTCACTTTTCTGATTAAATTTATTCTTTAACCAAAGTTTTTCTACAGACAAAAGGCAGACGGAGGACATATGGGTGGAGAGGTCTGTTCTGGGAAGGCCCCATAGGGTCCTGCTCTGTTACACTATGACTTATTTTGCTTTGAAGAGAAGATATGTACCTTTTAGTTACCATGTATGCTTTTCTTTTGTGGGATTTAATTAAAACATTCAGTTACTCAATAAATACTTCCTGAGCACTAGCTATGCACCAGGCGCTCAGGTACTAGGGGTTCAGCTGCAAAATAAAGAGACAAAAATATGTGTCTTCATAGAGCCTAAACTCTAGTTGGTGGAGACAAGCAATCAATGAGTAAAATATATAGAATGACAGAAAACTTAAAGTGCTGTGAGGAAAAGAAAAGCATGGAAGCAAGATGGGGACTGCCAGGGCAGGGAACAGCAGGCTGCAGTTATACATAGGATGGCAAAGAAAGGGCTGGATGAAGAGACAATAAAAATATAGTCATTAGAGCATGATTTGTGATAAAGATAAATATTGGCAGCAACCTAGATATCTGTCTATAGGAGATTGGTTAAATATTTTATGATGCATCTATATAGTAGAATACTATATAGCAAACAAAAAAAGTCCTACAAATACAAAATGAACTCCCAAGATGTATGAAGTGATAAAAACAAGGTGCAGAATGATGTATAGCAGGGGTCCCCAACCCCCAGGCCACAAACCGGTACTGCTCTGTGGCTTGTTAGGAACCGGGGCACACAGCAGGAGCTGAGACGCGGGCGAGTGAGCAAAGCTTCATCTGTATTTACAGCCGGCCCCCTTCGGTCACGTTACCACCTGAACTCCGCCTCCTGTCAGCGTGATGGTGAGTTGTATAATCATTTCATTATATATTACAATGTAATAATAATAGAAATAAAGCACACAATAAATGCAATGTGTTTGAGTCATCCCGAAACCATCCCCCCACCTTCCCCCGGTCCGTGGAAAAATTGTCTTCCACAAAACTGATCCCTGGTGCCAAAAAGTTGGGGACCACTGATATATAGAGTATGCTACCATTTACGTCTATCATATGCATGATATATATATATATACACATAATGTTTTTATAAATGCATGGAATCAGTGGAAACATACATAAAAAACTGTTAGTAATGGCTGTCTTTGGAGTGGAGAACAGGATGATTCATGGACAGGTGAGGGTGAAATACTTTGTATCCCACTACTATGTATATGTACTACTGTATGGTCAGGCCATTCAAGACGGCTGTTCTCTTGCTCTGGGTCCATCGTCTGCTTGACCAAGCCCTGCTTCACTCACATGACTACCCAATCCTCTTAATTATAGGGCTTAATTAGTCCCAGGAAACTGATGAGCCCATCTGACATCAATTCCCCTATAAATGGTAGCTTTTTTCTCCCCCTGAGTAGCAGAGACTATTGCCATGACCTGCCTGCTGTCGGCTGTACACAGTGGGGATGTCGCTCCAGGACTTTTTGCTTCAGACACGTGAGATCCCCTGTCCCATAAACTGTTGTTGTCTCTATAACTGTCTCCTGGTTCCTTCTTTGGTCTCAAGGCAGGACAACTACCAGGCTTTCGGTCCTGCAGGGTGCAGCCCAGCAACTGATGAGCCAGCCAGGAGGCCAAGGAAACTCTCATGAGTGCAGAGATGTGAAGAAATGAGGACAGGGGATGGAAAATTGCAGATGTGTTCCTGGGGTGGCCGCCCACTAGCCTGTGAGGCCCTGTGGCAGCTGTCTACCGTGACAGATGTCTTTCTCTTCCATTAGAGTGACGATATCCTGTTAACCTCAGAGTCTCTTTCCACTTTAAAAGTAGCAGCCCCACGCTCGTGGCTCATCTGACTGCACGGGGATGGCTGGTGAATGCAGACAGAACACAAGGACCTGGATTATCTACAAAATGGCAGCATACCCCCGACCCACCCCCGCTCAACGACTACAGGCACAGGCTTTAGGATTGTTAACTGAGGGACAGGATCGGGAACTGGAGTGGCCAGTTACCCGGAGGGTCTGCTTGGGCCTGTGGCAACGGTGTAATCTTAAGGGTGCCCTTGGGCCTCTGGTCCCACCTGAGGAAGGAGGCAGAGCCCTCATACAGTGTGATGGAACAGCAGCGACATGTGTCTACACAACAGGCGGAGGACGATACCAAAAGGCCCACCCGAGTCAGGGAGCAACGCGAAACACCACTCTTCAGGGTCGAGAACACCTGTGTGGGGGACCTACAGGACCCACGGACGTCGATAGTGACCAAGGAACCCACATTATTGGCCGTGAGGTTCAGGAAAGGGCCGATGCAAATGAAACGTGCCGGCGTTTCCACGTGCCTTACAGCCCCACTGCTGCCGGGCTAACGCAGAGGGTGAGTGGGCCGCGTCAGCAGCAGGTGAGACGGGAAAGCCGCTCTCAACGTGTGGACACACCCCAGGAACAATGGGCCCAGTGCCCATGCCACGTGAACCCAGAGGCCGCTAGTCCACGTCAGCCGAGTTCAGCTGTTGACCACCGAGGGATGTTGCCAACTATCGGTCAGGACGATAAGTCGCTTTTGCCCCGGCCACGGCATCTACTCCCAGGGAACACATTATAAAACCGGCCCTGAGACTGGCAGGTAAGTCCCCGCGGGTTTGGGTTTGCTGCCTCGTGGGGAATAGGATTAGAAAGGGATTTACAGATCTCACCTGTCTCCTGCCTGGCCCCACCTGAGACCACTGAGGTAATGAATCCAGGCCCTGACTGAAGGAAGGCACCATCATATTAACCCCGTGGGCCCCTCCAGGATTCGGCACTGGCTGTAGGGACTGAGGGTGGAGAGGTGGGATGGTGCCGCCCCCCAGGACAGGAGCCACAGGCAGGGGTGGTACTATCTCAGGCTGCTGTCACTGCTTGTATTTTCTTTAATGGTCATGATCTTCCCTGCACTGTGCCTGTTATGAACATCTTACATTTTGTCCCTGACCTGAATGGAGGGAATCTGTTCACGAACTGGGCACAGTGGTGGCCTCACTGCAAAACGAGTCTGAGTGCTGGGTCGACAGCGAGATGCCATTGTCATTCTCCTCTGGACTTTCAAGAAAAACTGACCTTATAAGCAGCTGGCTGCAAAGTTTGCCCACTTCTTGGACTCTTGATACTCCTTAGCTGCTATTGCCTGTATCGCATTTGTGGTGTTTGGTTGCAGCGCCCTCTCTGTACCTGACCCCAAGGGTATCACGGAAGAGAGGTGGGCCAAGAGTGTAAGGGTGGTGCAGGGTCTGTAGGGGTGGAGGGTATGGTCAGGCCACTCAACATGGCTGTTCTCTTGCTCTCCGTCCATCCCCTGCTCCACCAGGCCCTGGTTCATTCACATGGCTCTCCAATCCTCTTAATTACGGGGCTTCATCAGTAACTGCCTGCATGCTTGCCCCCTGCCCCAGCCCCTGGTTTCCCTGGCAACTGATGAGCCCACCTGACATCAAGTCCCCCTCCCCCATAAATGATAGCCTCCTTCTCCGCTGAGTAGCAAAGTCTGCTGTCATGTCCTGCCAGCCGTCTGCTGCACATGGTGGGATGTCACTCCAGGACCTTTTGCTTCAGATATGTAGGATCCCCTGTCCAATAAACCATTGATGTCCCTGTTGCTGTATCCAGCCTTTCTTTAGTTTGGAGGCTGGGCAACTACAAGGCTTACAGACCTGTGGGGTGCAGCCCAATAACTACTTAGTCAGAATAAATAAGACGTAAACTAAGAACATGATGACTGTGCAATTAGGAAATGATGTAAAGACACATATTTATAAAACCTGGTGACCTAGATAGCCCTCTAGCCTAGATAATGAATGAATGGGGTAGTTCATAGAAACATGGATTCACTTCTGATGAGCTGATGACCTTGTTGACAGTGACCATTTCAAAGCAATTGTATTTTTTTAAATGGAGATCTCGGCCTTTTTTTAAAAAAAAATAAATTTATTTAATTATTTTTGGCTGCGTTGGGTCTTGGTTGCTGCGTGCGGGGTTTCTCCAGTTGCGGCACGCGGGGTCTGCTCTTGGTTGTGGTGCGTGGGCTTCTCATTGAGGTGCCTTTTCTTGTTGCAGAGCACGGGCTCTAGGCATGCGGGCTCAGTAGTTGTGGCTCACGGGCTCCAGAACACAGGTTCAGTAGTTGTGGCACGCAGGCTTAGTTGCTCCACAGCGTGTGGGATCTTCCCGGATCAGGGATCGAACCCGTGTCCCCTGCATTGGCCGGTGGATTCTTAACCACTGCGCCACCAGGCAGGTCCCCAAAATCTTATTTTGATTAATGGATTGTAGTTATTGTGATTGCAACACTTAGATATTTTTCACCTTTCTAATCAAATAGAAGCTGTATTCATTTACTAGGGCTGCCACAATGAAGCAGCACAAATGCAAATGGGTTGTCTTGCAGTTCGGGAGGCTAGAAGTCAAAAACCAAGGAGTCAGCAGGGCCATGCACCCCCTGAAGCCTGTACTTGGACCTTCCTTGCCTCTTGCTAGCTTCTAGTGGTTTGGGATTCCTAGGCTTGCAGTTGTATAATCCTCATATGTATTGTTTTCTCTGTTTGTCTTAACTTTCAGTTTCATTTTGATTCTTTTTTCCAGTAAGCAAAACTCAGACTCCACGCCCCACCCACTTCTCCTCTCACGCCAACCGTAAGCTGCTGCCTCGTTCACTCTGTGGCAGTCAGACTCTGGACAGAACCATGGCCCTGATGCAGGCTCCAGGGAGCCCCAGCCCTGGGCAGACCTGTGCACTGATCCTGATCTTCACCGTGCTCCTGCAGGCCCTCTGTGTGGCCGTGACTTACGTGTACTTCACCAACGAGCTGAAGCAGGTCAGTACGATGCGCACGCTCTCTGAACAGAGGCTCTGGGCAACCCTCTGGTTAACTGCCTTTATTGGCTTCTCTGGGAAGACTTTACAGAGGAAGAGAATCCTCTCTTTCTCTGTCTGGGGACCCCAACTGCTAATGCATATCATTACTGAGGACTTTGCAAAAGCGAATTGAAGGGACTCTGTGCACAAAGTGCAGTTACAGAACTGGCTCCACCAGTTACGAGCAGATGCGGGCAACAAAACTCCTGAGGTAGTTTTGTCTTCAACAGAATGTCATAATATTAACAGCTGCCATTCATTGAGTGCTTTCTGCTTAATGCTTTATAGTTCTTGACTCAAATTCTTGGGAGTGAGAGGAACTGCATCAGGGCAGGACTGTATCCGCTTTTGCTTTCTGTGACACATCTAGGCGCTAGCACAGCGCTCCCACATAGTAGGTGTTCACTAAACACTTGTTGAATGAATAACCAGCCTTCACCAGTGTACTGCCAGGACAAAGGGAGTAGGGTGGAGTTGAGGCTTAACCGAAAGCCAGGCTCTAAACCACTTGTAATAATGCTGTTTTGTGTTCCAAATGTGGCTGATTCCAGTGGATTTTGAATGCAAAATTACTGAAAATAAGCCAACCCCAGGTTTTGGCTTTCTGTGTACATATTATTTTCATTTAATTTTTTTTATTGGAGCATAGTTGATTTACAATGTTGTGTTCGTTTCCGCTGTATGGCAAAGTGAGTCAGTTACACATAGACATATATCCACTCTTTTTTCTTTTTTAGGGTTTACAAATCTTTCTTTAATGACTCTTTAAAAATTAGCAAAACTGGTTCTACTGAAATAGAATGATATCCACTCATAAAATTTTTAAAATTTTTATTTTCCTTTAAAGATTTGTTTGATGTGGATCACTTTTAAAGTCTTTATTGAACTTGTTACAATATTGCTTCTGTTTTATGTTTTGGTTTTTTTGGCCATAAGGCATGTGGGATCTTAGCTCCCTGACCAGGGATTGAACCCTCACCCCCTGCATTAGAAGGCAAAGTCTTAACAAGTGGACAGCCAGGGAAGTCCCTATCCACTCTTTTTTAGATTTCTATTCCCATATAGGTCATTACAGAGTATAGAATAGCATTCCCTGTGCTATTCAGTAGGTTCTTATTAGTTATCTATTTTATATACAGTATGTATATACAGTATGTATACATCAGTATGTATATGATGTATATATATATGTATATGTCAGTCCCAGTCTCCCAATTTATCCCTCTCCCCCATTCCCCCCTGGGTTGTTTTCTACATCTGTGACTCAACTTCTGTTTTGTAAATAGGTTCATTTGTACCATTTCTTTAGATTCTACATATAAGCAATATCATATGATATTTGTCTTTCTCTGTCTGACTTCACTCAGTAAGACAATCTCTAGGTCCATCCATGTCACTGCAAATGGCATTATTTTGTTATTTTTTATGGCTGAGTAATATTCCATTGTATACAGTACCACATCTTCTTTATCTATTCCTCCATCGATGGACATTTAGGTTGCTTGCATGTCCTGGCTATTGTAAATAGTGCTGCAATGAACACTGGGGTGCATGTATCCTTTCAAATTATTGTTTTCTCCAGATATACGCCCAGGAGTGGGATTGCTGGATCATATGGTAGCTCTATTTTCAATTTTTTAAGGAACATCCGTACTGTTCTCCATAGTGGCTCTATCAATTTACATTCCCACCAACAGTATAGGAGTTTCGGTGTATATTTTGACTAATTGTATATTGTATAGTAGGGAACTTCGAGCTGGAAGGAATTTTGGATACCCCTCGTTGTATAAATGAGACTAGAGACTGCCAGAGAAATGACTTACCGAGTTAAGGCAGAAATTTGGAAGCAGAGCTGGACCCAGCTCAGCTCACAGGGAATGCTTCTCCCGTCACAGCAGGGTGCCAGCAGGGTTAACCTATCTCCCCCTGTGCTGAACAGCACCCTGCTGTACGGTGACAATGCAACATCAAATCTGTCAGCTGGGCAGGAAATGCAAGGCTAAGGGTCTTGGACAAATATAAAGTAGTGTTTATCTGTTAAGGAAATAAATGCGGTTTGCATATCCTGTGGAGTATAAACTTTGCTCTCAACTGGTTGGGAATTTCCTTTGGAAATGAAGTGAATAAAACAAGAGTCAACAAGTAATTATACAAATGATCACTACCATTAGATGGCCAGTAAAGTCAGCTTTGTTATAGGGCAATTTCAAAGAGCCTGTATTTGTAAGAAAAAAAAATCAACGTGATTGTAATCATGCCTTTTGGTTCTACGTCTGCCTGAGAGACTGGAATGCTGCTGTGTTTCCCAGTTTGGAGCCAGCATGTCCTAAGCTTTGTTAACTTTGCAGTATAAATAGTGAGTCTGTGTCTCCATATACAAGAGGTTCCCTCAGTTTGCTAACGTTACAAGTTGGCCTCATTTTAAGACTGAATCAACTCGTTATTTACTGATCTGAGTTATGCAATTGTCTGTGTACATGATCAAGTTTCTTTGAATTCTATAAAAATGGAAATTTCAAAGTTTAACATCTCCCCACGTGCACACATTTTTCCTGATTACATGTTTATATGTGTACACTTCTGTACAGACATGCAGAAGAATTTATTAAGAGTATCAGAAAGAAGAGAATTAAGAGATATTGAGCAAAAACTGTTCCAGAAACTTTCAAAATACTGCCCTATTTAATCCTCATAACAATTCTATAAAGTAAATACAATTATCCCATTTTATAGATGAACAAACTAAGACTCAGGGAAGTTAGGTAAAAGGTGAAGCCCAATTTTGAACCCAGGCATTAAATAGGGGCTCAGTAAATGGTAACCATTGTAATCAGCATTGAGAAGTCTCTTGGAGTTGTCACCCTCTTCATCAGGAATTTATGCAAGGGAAAATGAATCTGAATCTCTTTGGGTGACTGTGTAGAGTTTGGAAAAGCATATTCAACACAAGTATTAATTTTCTAAATCAGATCACAGGTTTCACTCTGGCAAGCAAAAATTTGCAGAAGATACAGTGGGCAAGGATTATAGGGAGTGTGGGCTGAGCCGGGCTGAGGGATGTTGGATTGGACCCTCACAATTAAGCCTGTAGACCTGCGAGCATGAACAATAAATATGGGCTTAGCCTCTAAAGTCTATGACTCTGAGAAAGTTTTATGACAAGGGGACTACCTATTGCTGTGGCATTATAGACGGGGAAGACAAAGGAGAAGGAGACCCTTATCCACTGATGTCCGTAAATGATCCTTTATGCTATTTGTGGTTTGCAGAAACTGATTGTCAGAGACTAATGTCTGGGCAGCAGAGAGGGTCAGTGCTGCCACCTTGAAGTCTCTGAGCCAGCCAGCCAGCAAAGGAGTCCACCCTGCTGACTTCAAGCCCTGCCAAGGACTGGTTGGCCCTGGCCTAGACAGTCCCACTGTTTGTGATGGCAACAGCAGCAGTTGAGTGGAATCCACTTCTCAGAACCAAGGGCAATAGCCATCTCTCTCCTTCTAGAGTTGTCCAGATAAAAATAGCACACTCATCCCCCTGCACCCAACACCCAGATGTGGTTGGCAAGAGAACAGCCCCAGCCTGAGAAGTGCTGTAGGAAATTCAACCTCAAAGTGTGAAAGGATGTAAAAAGGAAAGGGGGAGAGAGACATCATATTAATCATCATTAATCATTCTTGGAATAACCATAGCACCACCTTGCCCATGTGTCGGTTACCTGTGTTGGCCTAGGTCTGTAGAAGAAACTACTAAATATGAAACATGTGGGGATGGGATGCAGAGTGGCTGGGGCTTTCTGTTGTTCAGAAGTCAATGTGGGTTGGCCAAAAATTTCGTTCAGGGTTTGCTGTTGAAAACCCTGAACGAAATTTTTGGCCAACCCAATATAAGCATAAAAATATCTAGAAGGAGAAATAAGTTGTGATCTTTAGAGGGTAGAATTATGGGTGCCTCTTTTTAATTTTTCTATGTTTTATCAAATTCCTACAGCTAATGTTGTAAAAACATCTATGCTATCCATATGATTTTCATACAGATCTAAAGGGCATGACATTTTTGTATAGTCTTAAGAGAAAACAACCATATACAAAATTGCCCACACCCAGTCTAATCTCAACCCTGTAAAAAAAGAGATCAGGGCTTCCCTGGTGGCGCAGTGGTTGAAAGTCCACCTGCAGGGGACACGGGTTCGTGCCCTGGTCTGGGAAGATTAAAAAAAAAAAAAAAAAAAAAAAAAAAAAAAAGAGATCATCCAAAGGTTAACTAGGAGGTGGAATGAGGGTGAATCAGAGGGTTTTATTTGTTTACTTTAGAAAAGTATTCTATAATTTTCTATATTTTCCAGGCTGCCTGTGTATCCTCAGCGTCTTTAGGCTTCATTCAATCTGGGTTAACACTGGAGTCTCACTAGCTTGTCAGACTCCCTCCCACGTCTACTTAGGACCTTAGTTTTCAAGGTTCTCCCTCCCCACCTCCTGAAAGTGTTTCTGGAAAATCTCCAGAGGGTCTCCAGAGGCCAGCAGTTGGTCCTGACCTGGGCTGGCCCCTGATCTCTTCCACTCTCTCAAACTCCACTTGACTTCACAGGGGCTGGCAGCTACCCTGACTGCCTGATCCCAGCACCTCTCAACTCTGCCCTGTCCTGTCCCCAGCCTCAGCCTCCAGGGCCTCAGCCCTCTCATGCTGAGATAGCTTCCAACTGCTGTGAAGTAAGATGACAAGTTGCTCCCTCCATTCTGTGTCATGCACATTGTTTTGTCCCAACAGGTTACGAAAATTAGTTAAGCCTGTTTATTCAGTTTCATCAAGTCAACGCCTGGCCAAGGCACACCCCGTCCTGCTGGGCTGGGAAATGGCAAATACAACTGTTCTCCCTGGAACTACCCTTAGGCCTTGTTGGTGAATCCAGCTCTTCTTCCCTGATCCTCTCCTCAGTTTGCTAGACATGCTCTTCTATTTCTAAATTGAGTTCCTTCCTTGGAAAGGCTTTTTAAGCTCACATAAATTGCAGATGAAAATTAATGTCTACAGTAGAAGAACATGGAGGTGGGTAGGATCAAAGGAATAGTGTCTAATTTCATCGCCAGTCATAACTCAGGTGGTCCCAGCTGTCACCCCCACTACATCTACTAGGCGAATGTTTTACTCTTGGAATTTTAAAAAGGAAGAAAGAAAAGAAACATTTACTTAAAAGTAAATGAATGTTCTATGCCAGAGTGTGGGGAAGGAATTAATTATCTCAGGTTTGTCACTTTTATGCTTGAGAGACCTGATCAAATGTCCAGGGAGTACATGGCTGACAGTACAGACCTGCATGATTCTGGCTGAAAGCTCTTGTAAATATTTAAGTTATTTTGATTTGGAATGAGATCATCTTTCTACAGGAGGGAGCAGATCATCGGTAAGTTTGATCTTTCCTTCAAGCTTTGAAGTCCCCTAAGTTCAAATAACAGATGAAAATGGCTATTTTCCCATTTATTTCCCCAGAGAAAGGCAATTCAATGGACTTGTAGAGAGAAATAACATCTCCTGAATCGCAGTTGTTAAAAATGAAAACAGGAAAAAAAAAAAAAATCTGACCTTGCATGAACATCCTGTTTTTCTTCGTAAGATTAATCAGTTGTCATTCTAGAGTGCTCTGGGTGGTTTGGGGTGTGTGTGTGTGTGTGTGTGTGTGTGTGTGTGTGTGTGTGTGTAACATCAAGCACAGACTTTGTTGGCAATGATCTAGGCCACTGTAAATGTTTACCCTCAATCAGAAGAAGGGAGCAAACCTTCAAATGGTGTTTCGAGTCTCTGCAGGTAAATCCCTAGCTGGTGTGGACATTCAAACGTCTAGTGACAACGTAGTCTGGCTTCTGCCGTCCAGAGGTGTAGAAATCACAACAATAACTAGAATCTACTAAGACAATCAAAGCTCAGATCAAGAAACAGAATATTACCTGCACCCTAAAGACTTTGGCTAATTTTTTATTTAGGATCCCGGAATGTAAACAAACTCCACTGCCTACTTTGTACCTGGTGGGTTTCTAGCTGTAGGATGGGAGTCACGCTATGTCAGAGCTGGAAGGAACCTCAAAGATCACCACAGTGAGCCAGCTCAAAATGCAGATGAAGAAGAGATGTCGAAGAGTAGAAGCAATTTGTTGAGGGACATACGACTGCTCAAGGGCAGGGGCAGCAAAGGGCATTGTGACCCTGGATGCCTGGCCCACACCTGTTTCCCTTCCACCACATCGAACTGCTTACCTTTATTCAAAGGACAAAGGACGGCATGCTTACTTTTACTTCAGGCAATGAGCTTTGCCAAGGTGCTAAGACTTCTCTGAACCCGTCATCAGCTTCTGTTGTTTTAACTTGTAAATGAACGAAAAGAAAAAGCACTTGTGCATAATATTGCGTTGTATTCATCTCAACCCAGATGCAGGACAAGTACTCCAAAAGTGGCATAGCTTGCTTCTTAAAGGACGATGACAGTTCTTGGGATGCCAGTGATGACGAGAGTATGATCAACCCCTGCTGGCATGTGAAGTGGCAACTCCGTCAGTTTGTTAGAAAGGTAAGTGAACCACGGGGTCGCTTTACCAGCAGGCATAGAAGGTCAGAGGAGAAGGACTATTTTAGATAAAGTCTAGAGTCCTTATTTTGTAAGGGAGGAAACGGGGGCCCAGAGTGTTTAAGTGATTGTCCCCAAATTCACTGAACTAGGAAAAGATGGGACAGCACCAAACAGTGGGTCCTGATCAACTCGTGGTCTAGAGTTTATTCCTCTCCTCCAGAGACCTCCTTCATCTAGTCTAAACTTTTTATCTCACCTTGTGGAAACTGAGGCACGGACAGAGCCATGTGTTCCAGGTCACACGACGATAAAGGACGTGTGTGATTTCTTTTTTTATTCAGAAGACAAAAGAAACCAAACAATGGTGTTTTATATTCTTCCCACATTGTTGTTCTCTGTTATTTTTTTCCTCTCCTTTTTTTTTTTTTTTTTTTTTTTTACAAACCCTTGTGTCACCACATTGTTGTTCTCTGGAATTAAGTCTGTTTATTTTTGTATGCATATAGAGATGAAGAAAGAGGAAAGGAAGAGGGAAGAAAGAGATACTTTGAGAAATTGAAGGTGATGACATCTCAATTTGCAGTTAATAAATGACACATTACAAAATATTTTCTGTTTGTGAAAGTTGCTTAAATAGAATCTCCAGCAGAAACTTTGTTAGCTAACAGTTTATTTCACTAAATATGATTACTTAATTATACTTTCAGTGACAGGACATGTCAAATATAGTTTCTTCTCTCAGGCTGCTTCCTTATTTGTAAGATGGCATTAATAACGTTTACCTTCTGCGTATCCGGAAAGGCCAGCTGTGAACACAAACATGAAAATTGTAAACTTCATTGTTTAAAAAAATTACTGGGGACATTCCCAGGGTAGGAGGAGGATGTGTTTTAAAGAAATGATTGTAAGTCTATTGTCTGGTACTCAGTGTGCCCTTCCATAGAAACAGTGTTGTGTCGGTGGTTAGGCTCTGATTTATAACCCTAAGCAGTCCTCGCAGTAAAGCCCAGCATCACCTGTGATGCTATTCCTATGAGAAATGAAATCAGACTTCCACCTGGTTGTCCTAGAAACACATCTGCTCCACGGGTGCCCTGGAATCGTGGGCAGGATACCTGCTGCACACAAGCTGTCCTGGAGCAGCTGGGACTCCATTGCCCCAAGTGAGAAACACCAGGAAAGACCCAGGGTTGGGGAAGTGTCCTGAGGAACCTGAGGAATGGGACCCCACGGTTCCTAGGATTAGAGGGAGCATGGCGAACCCACTGGTGGCAGAGGAGAGAAACTCAGAACTAGAGTAGAAATCTGGAGACCGAGGAGGGAGCTGGATGCTGGGCCTGGGAGTGGGGAGATGAGAGAAGCCGTGTGGGTGGGCTTTACAGGTCTCTTTCCTGCTCTTCCCCCGTCCCTCCCATTCTCACATCCTGCCACTGACTAGAGAAGAGAGGGCACACAGCGGTGGATGAGAGTGTAGGAGGGGAAAAGAGTTCCCCATTTTTCCAGGCACTGTGAAGTGAACAGACAATTTCCCGTAAACATCCTATGCCCATTATGTGTATTATCTCCCTTAATCCTCAAACAGCTCTGTGAGGAAGGAATCATTATTATCTTCTTTTTTAAAAAAAAATAGATGAAGAAATTAAAGTAGTTCATATGAGTAACTTGAGTAAAGTTTCCCAGGGCTGCTAATGAACAGATGTGAATCCAGTCCATCTGATTGTACTACAATCTTTTTTTTTTTTTTCTTGGTGGCACCGTGTTAAGGACCACACTGTAGGACTTACCCTTTTCCCTTTCCTCCTCCTCCTTTTTCCTTCCTTCCTTCCTTTCTGGCCCAGAATGAGAGTGAGAGAGCTAATGTGCTGAGGCTACCCCTCGCTTCCCTTCCCAAACGCCAGTGTCCGTTGCCCTACAGGCAGCCCCGCATTATCTGGGGTCAGAGCTTTCGACAGAGGAAAAAGAAGAGAGCTTCTGATTTGGAGCAGGAGTGCAGAGGAAGGGAGTTTCTGACGGTTGTATAATTAACAACAGTGACGGGAAAGGTGGGCAATGATGGGCAAAGCCCCCAGGGGTGAGAGAACTGAGTGGAGAGGCGTGTAAAGCCATGGAGGAGTCACGTCAGGGTCGGCTCATTTAACAGAAATGCTAGATTTCGTTCTTTATTACTGGTTTTCCCCACTGGTTAGCACAAAGAAAGTGACGTGAAGTGTTTAGTGAGATATGGGAATTTGGTAAAATATCTTTATGTTGAGAATGTCTCAGCCACGTTCTCAGAAATGAGAGAGTGACATGGTGCTACCAGGTCACCGCTGGATGGGCTGTGCGTGTCTGTGGGCACCATGAGAGAGAGGGAGTGTGCCTTGCACCTTGAGTCTTGGGTATGTCCGATAATTTAAAGCTCCTGGACTCTGACACAGTGCCTTTATACACGTATGCATGCAGCGACACACACAATGCACTATACACACACACACATGCAGACACACAGACAATGCACTATACACATGCACGCCTGCAGGCACACACACTCAGAAAGTGCGGTGACATGGCTACCGCATCCGTCGGCCAGAAGGAGACCTGGGGGACATTAGGCTGACCTAACTTGGAGAAGGATAACTCCTTGCTCCTGTGCTGCTCCAGGTGCGGCCTTTCAAAGACTTCATCCAGAAACAGAAGTCTCCCGGACAGAGGACCATCCTTCCATCCACAGTAGGGACAGCTGCCTCCATATTCATCCCAGCTCCCACCCTGCCCCCCACACTCTATGCTTGGACAACATAAAGCTGCCTAGGTTGATATCTTAGGTGGAAATTTTCTGCTGGGCATCAGCAAGAAGAGCCACAGACATTCTATAGTCAGTCTAAATGCTTAGGGAAATTAACAAGCTTTATTCAATACTATTTGCAGATCATTTTGAGAACCTATGAGGAAACCATTCCTTCAATTCCAGGTAGTATTCTTTTTGTTGTTATTTTAATTTTCTACTGTCAGCCTTGGGATAGGGTGAATAGCTCTCCATCCTCTTTCTCTCCGCTCCCATCCACACATCCCACCTCTGACCACTGCTCAGTATCTCAAGCTGCTTGATTCTATTTCCCTGTTTGCATTGGCAGCTAGAAAGCTCAGAAGCAAATCTGTGAGCCACCTAGGGTCTGAACTTCGTTTCATCGGAATTTTATTCTTCCAACGTGGATTTTCCTTTCACCTCAACTTCTTGGATTATTTATTTTTACCTTCTAATGTGGGTAGCTTTCTGGAGCATAGCTGGAAAAAAAGGGCTCCAAAGTTACCCATCTTCTCTGTTTCAGACCACCCCTAGGCTCGAAGCCTTTCTTTGTGCAAAAGCCTCTTGCTCCGTCATCTCTTTCCCAGCAATCCTTCTACGCCCCCGAAATCCTCATCCTGCAGTCCTCACACCTTGGCTATCTCCACTGATGGTCACCAGCCTGCTCTTGACCCACAACGCCCTTCATTGTTATTGCCCAGGCCGGCTTCTCTAGTCCTGCAACTGGCTTCTTCCATTCCTGGATTTTCACGTAAACACCTCCTTCTCATCCTCCATCCTCATCACCTACTCATCACCTCTCAGAGAGAACTTCCCTGACCAACTTTCTAAGTAAGTTCACCCACATCCTATTTTTTCTATCACACTTACCTTGTTCATTTCCTTTGATTGATATATATATAAATCAAAGGAAAATATATAAATATTCTGTTTGTTCTGTCTGATTCTCTACTAGATTAAAGATCCACAAAGACAGAAAACATGCCTCTTTCTCTTACCTCTCTATTCCTAGACTTAACTGTACACCTCAAGCCTAGTAGATTCTCTCTTATCCCCCTGGTCCTTACCTGCACTGCCTTTGGTGTGTGTATTCACGTGCATGTGTGTGTGTGTATTTTGACTGCGATGAAATTCACGTAACATACAACTAACCACTTTGAAGCGCACAATTTGGTGGCCGTTAGTACATTCACGTTGTTGTGTCACCATCCCTCTCTACACAGAAAGTTCTTAATACATATTTTTTAAATCAATACATAAGTAAATACAACTGATGAATTAAATTTGCTGCTGCTTTGCATTTGGCTCACCATAGCCCCATTTTCCCCTGTTAATAATCATACCAGCCTGCATACGTGTACCAGAGACTTACAGTTCTGGGGTATACCAGCCTGGCAGAGAAGAATCAGTTTTTTAATAGATATTTTATTAATGATGTCTTCCTAATTTTCAGCTATCCTTTTCCATTACAAGTAAGCTTCCTCATCACTTGACAATACCCACCATCCTTTATTAAATGGGCTTTATTAAATATGAAGGCAAGACCTGGTCCCAGGGTCTAAGCATTCTTTCTGGTCATTTCCCCAAAGGCAAAAACAGTATTAGGAATGTTGAACACTACTTCTCTTCTAATGAGGAACACCAGATCCGTGGTCTACAGTAGATGCATGTACTATTTTCAGTGTTGGAAGAAAAATACTCTTTTTTATTCATCCCAGTGGGGCATAGAAATCATATACTCCTCAGTATACCAAGATGTATCCATGACACCCAAATATACATATTCACAGACTTCTTTTCCAGGAACTGTTTGCTATAGTCAGTAGGGGAAATGTCCTCTCTTCAGAATTTGCTTTTAAAGCTAGGCTTTCCCATATACTTGCAATGACCTCAAATGCAAGATATTTGTAACTGGATTCCATTACTGAATATTTTAAAGTGTTATGGTCTAGGGGCAGTCAAGGCATTATGAATTATTTATCAATGGTGGTTAAAAGTAAAAACCTTGAAAGCTGAGCATTCTGAGAGTAACATGTACTTCCGAGCTGTGTTTGGTTTTCAGTATCCTGTACACACCCACCTATCCTGAATAAGTGACAACACCAGATAGATGGAGAGACTCCTTAGCATTCCTTCCTTGCCTATGAAATTTTATCACCTCCTTTCAGTTTCTTCTACTACTAGCCTAGATTAAAGCTTCCTGTTCTCAGACCTGATCAATTACAGCTGTCTGCTAACTCGCCAATCTCCAGCCCTCTCACTTTCTACCCATCAAACCTTACTATGAGGTAGTTTAGCCTAAAGCACAACACATATCTTTTTGCTTCCCTGATCAAAACCTTCCAGAGTCTTCCCATGTCTGTAAAAATTCAAATCTCTTAGTCTAACATTCCAATCCTCTATAGTTTAAATCCTCATTCAAGCCTGAAACTGAACTCATCTGATGCCTGTGTCCCAGGAATTCTTTGTGCATCCTGCCTTGGGGACACTATTCTAGATCTCTGGGAATGCCCTTTTCCCATTGCTGTGGGTCCCAAGCCTCCCCAGCTCCACCCATTTCAGAGAATTGTCCTGCCCCTCAAATGCTTTCTTGCATTCCTTTGTTTATAGTTCTTTCTCCATCTTTCTAGAAGAGTGTCAGGTATAGATGTGATGGGCACTTTGGTTTGCTGGAGTACGTGAATGAAAGGGCCTTAGTCCAAACCCCCTCCCCTGACCTCAGCTCTCCAACAAATAGGAATTTTTCCCTCCCCTGAACACCCATCACCCTTCATTTCTATTTCTTATAGGTTAATTTTCACTTTCTAATTTGTGTCTTCCCTAAAAACTGTAAGTCCCTTGAGGGCTCAGTCAGTGTAATTAGTGATTAATCTTTGAAGTCCCTGCGGAGCACTGCCTTGTCCCTGGACATATTTGCTTGATGAAAATGTATAGTTTACCTCAATAACCAACGTAAACATCCTGGGAAGTTTGAGCTGATTTTTTTAAAGAGTAGTTATTTTTAGTCTTTCAGTCTGCTCCAAAGTACTTCGGATGGTGGTCAATAAATGTTATTTATTTGTTATGATCTAGTGCATCAGTGATTTTTATGCTCATATACCGGTTATCATGACCATTATGTCATTTCATATTCCCTTTGGGAGGTGAGGGAAATGACTGTTGGATACCAGTTTGTAGCATCTCTGGACAATCGTTATCACTGCTACTCCTTTAGAGTAGGTAGTATCTAGCAGGAGGAAAAAATAATTGAGATGATAAAAATTGGTATCACTCTGTTTCTATATATAACTCAAAGTGGAAATTTGCCATTAGTTCATTTTAAATGCCTTAGCAGGAATATTATAAGTCCACAGTTTTGTTGTTATTATTGTAGTTTAGGAAAAGGGTCAGAATCTTCACTTTGTTATATTCTAGTTGAACCTTACCCCTGAGATGCCGATAAATTTTAGCCCAAGTTACTGCTTATCCTTCCCATCTAAAGTACTTTTCAAATTCAACATAGGCTGAAGTGGACTGATTATAATACTAAAATGTAAATTGGTTTTATGAAAACCCATATAATCAACTTTGGGAGCCCAGTGTGCTTACAATGATAAGATTGATAAGAGCTGTGAACAGCAATGTATCTGAGACATGTCTGACAAGTGCTGATGATTCTTTGTCATTTCTCTTTTAGAAAAACAGCAAAATATTCCTCACCTAGAAAGAGAAAAAGGTCCTCAGAGGGTAGCTGCTCACATAACTGGGACCAATCGGAAAAGCACATTCTCATTTCTAAGTAAGAGAAACAATGAATTTATGGTTTAAAAGAAGGGAATGGAAGAATTTGTTCCAAATAATTTATTCTTTGAACTTGTATCAGAAATGTTTATATGGCTATCTACAAAATGCTCAGTAGTAATCAAGTCTCAGGTTGACTCTTTTCAGAAGCAAGATTACAAGATGAATAGCTTAGTTACTGCCCTGGCATAACTGGCTTCAGGAAAATTCTGAAGTGGAAGTGGGAGAACTTTGAGTTTCCCATGCCCCCATTTTTGCTTTTCTTCTTCTTTTTTTTTTTTAAAGTAATTCCTCTCTCTTTCATCAAATCTTTCTCCTCTTCAAAGGTTCTAAATCAGTCATCTGTTTTCCCCATGAGTCACCAAGGCCTCCCAGTGGCATTTGTATTAGGTTGAACCATAAAATGTTGGCCAATATTTGACCACTTTGCATTTACAGAAATGTCAGTTTCATATGATTTAACCAAATAGGTTAAGCCTAATTATTAGCTGTAGAAAAGGTGTCCATATACTGCTGTGGTTGGTGCATGGGTCTTGTAATCTAAATACCCACATTGGAATCCCAGCTACTCCTTACCTAGTTCTTTGTTTTGAGCAAATTACTTAACACAATCAAGCTTCATCTTCTTCATATACAAAGTAGAGATAATCTTTAACTCATAAAAGGGTGAAGATTAATGCAAAATGCTGTTGCACTGTAAGTACTCAATAAGTAGAACTTTTATTATTGTAAAAAGTTTTGTCCCAGGTTAAAGAAATTTCAGTCATCAGTTAATGAATGAAAGGTTGTTGGGGGTTTTTGTTGGTTGGTTGGTTTTTGTTTCTTTTTTCTGGGCAGTTGCCTTCATGGTATTCCTGAACTCATGTTTTGTAAATCATTGACATGTTCTGCCTATGAGTGAGATCGTTATTTCACTATTCCTGTTTACTATTCATCAATTAATATAGTTGTTTTCAACTCTTGAAAAACTCAATTTTGCGTCAATCATAGAGATGAACCCAAAGTTTAAAAGAGTATCATATCTTAGTAAGGCCCATCTTCATTCAAAGTCTTTGGGATCTGAAGATCTTTAAATCTGGGCTCTTTTTGCCAAACCTTGTACCCTGTCTTATTGGACAGTCATTTCTAGCCTTCTGCTTGGATGGTGCTTTTGACACTGGGTTAGAGAAAGACCAAGGAGGAATCCAAAAAGACCTAAAAGAATAGCAGGAATTTATGAGCTCTAGGCTTGAGGAAATAGATATGTTTCTTTTGGTTTCCTTCTACATCGTTGATCTGAGCTCACCAGCACAGGAAAGGAGGCAGGGGTCCTGGACAGAAATTCTTCGCAGGAGTAAAGATTGCCATCTTAGTGAACCATTCCCGTGCTACTATTCAAAGTAGATGAGGTACAAAAAAGTAGGGGACTTCCAACAGATCACAGTGATACGGGAGCCTCCAGATTTCTATATGACTAGAATTTAGAATCCTTGGAAGATCGAAGGAGCAAGAAGTTTTATAATAGATTAAAATTCTTTACAATCCCAACCAAGAATTGGCTAGCCACAGCTATTGGGAAACTTCTTGTTTTGCTACAAGCTAACTTTATTTTTCTCTAAACCTCATCCCAGGCTCCAAGAATGAAAAAGCTTTGGGCCAGAAAATAAATTCCTGGGAGTCGTCAAGAAAAGGACATTCATTCTTGAATAATTTGCACTTGAGGAATGGAGAGCTGGTTATCCACCAAACAGGGTTTTATTACATCTATTCCCAAACATACTTTCGATTTCAGGAAACTGAGGAGGTTTTGGGAACAGTTTCAACAGAAGAGAACAGAAAGAAAAACAAACAAATGGTACAATATATTTACAAATGCACGAGCTATCCTGATCCCATACTGCTGATGAAAAGTGCTAGAAATAGTTGTTGGTCTAAAGATTCAGAATATGGACTCTATTCCATCTATCAAGGTGGAATATTTGAGCTTAAGGAAAATGATCGAATTTTTGTCTCTGTAACTAATGAGCAATTGATTGACATGGACCAAGAAGCCAGTTTTTTCGGGGCCTTTTTAATTGGCTAAATGATCTGCAAAGAAAAAACAGTGCCCCCAGAGAGACCTTTCACTTTTCAGAGTGATACACTGTGAAAAGACTGCAAAAGAGCTGACAAAAGAAGGCAGCCTGAGCAGAGCAGCCTCAATCACGAGACTCTACAACACAAGCATTTTTGGTATCTCTGAAAAGTGACCAACGTATTCCAAGACAGAGAAACTGACAAAAGACCTTCTGAGACTCTACCTGATATCAGCTTGCTAGCAGAAATCTAGAAGGTTCTCAGTTTACAAACATTTGCGTAGCAATTAACGTCTTCCGCCTTAACCGTCTACTCTTGCGAAGATACCAGAAGACTGAAAGTTCACGGTCAGGGTATGCAGTGTGCCAGGGGAGTTGGTGCAGTGTGGGGCCTTGTGCGAGTTGTCCTGTACCCTCGTACTCTTGGAAGTAAGAAAATTCCATTCGAAATCGTATCATTTCACTAAACAAATTAAAGTTATGTTTAGTGAACAAGGAACTATTTTCAGTTGGCCAAAAAGTTCGTTCGGGTTTTATGTAATCATATGTAAAAATCCGAACGAACTTTTTGGCCAACCCGATATTTCTGAATGGCTTGTGCTTTTCACTCCCAGAAGTCAGGCTGACCGAAAGCACTGAAGGCATTTTTGATAAAAGACTCTAAAATGAATGATAAGCTAATCAGAAATCGGGAATTTGGCCCCTTGTGAGCAGGAGAACTGGGAAAGTGGGAAAAAAAAAAAAAAAACTGTTTGATAATGTAACTTAAGGATGGGCAAGAATTAATTATGACTCTATATTTTTATACTAAAATTTAAAAATACGTGTTTCTTTTTCAATAAAAATGACGTTAAAATATGTAGTTTTTGTGTATCTAGTACTAATGTTTTATAGTAACAAGATTACTAATGATGGGGAAAAGGAATTCTTATCTCTTTTTCATGGTATCGTTTATCTGACATGTGTTACTGAAGAAAGAAAGAAACTGCTCACTTTTTATATAATGTGATTAAAATATATCAGTCCTTTCCTTTATAGTTAATGCTTTTGTTATAGGTTGAATTGTGTCCCCACAAAAGGTATGTAGAAGTCCTCCTCCCCAGTACCACAGAATGTGACCTTATTTGGAAAGAAGTTGGTTGCAGATATAATTAGTCAAGATGAGGTCATAGTGGAATAGGCTGGGTCCTTAATATTGTATAATGTGACTGGTGTCCTCATTATTTAAAGAAGAAAATTTGGAAACAGGAACAGAGACACACAGGGAAAACTCCATGTGGCAACAGAGGCAGAGATTGGAGTGAGGGAGTTGCAGGCAAGGAGCTCCAAGGATTGACGACCATCACCAGAAGTTCAGGAGACAAGAAAATATTCTACCCATAGCCTCAGAAATCTACCGACACCTTGACTTTGGACTCCTGGCCTCAAGAACTGTGAGAGAATAAATTTCTGTTGTTGAAAGGCACCCAGTCTGTGGCACTTTGGTTCAGCAGCCCGAGGAAGCTAATACAGCTTTGTACACTATGTTCAAGAGATCTATTTTTACCGATGCGCACAGATATCACCATCTATATACTTTTCTGAAATCTTTAAATTTGGCCTTTCATAGTTTGATAGTGGGATTCAACTGTAGTTTAATTCATGTGTGATGAGCTAGGGATGGAATTTTATCTTTTGCCATATCAGGGACCAGTTGTCCGGCACTGTTCATTGGCTAGTCTACTCTTTCCCCACTGATTTTAAGGTTTAATATCATATACCAACATCCCAGGGGGTCTGTTTCTGTGCTCACTTTCTTTTCCTATTGGCCTGGATGTCCGTCCTTGCACCCATACCATCCATTTTTAAAAACTGTGATAAAATACAAATAACATAAGATTTACCATTTAACCATTTTTGAGTGTACAGTTCAGTGGCATTAAGTACATTCACACTTTTGTGCAACCATCACCCCATTCATGTCCAGAGCATTTCATTATCCCAAACTAAAACTTTATAACCATTAAACAATAATTCCTCATTTTCCCTTCCTCCCGTCCCTGGTAATCACCATACTACTTTCTTTATGAATTTGACTGTCCTATGTACCTCATGTAAATAGAATTATGCAATATCTGTTCTTTTATGTCTGGCTTATTTGACTTAGCATAATGTCTTCAAGGTTCAATCCATGTTGAAGTATGTGTCAGAATTTCATTTCTTTTTTAAAATTTTTTTAATTTAAGTACAGTTAATTTACAATGTTATGTTAATTTCTGCAGTTCATTTCTTTTTAAGTCTGAATAATATTGCATTGTTGGAAAATACATACCACATCCTGTTTATTCATTTATCTGTTGATCATACTCTGGCTTTAGTGGTTGCTATTTGCTTTTCTATAAATCTTGATGTCTTGTATGTATGTTCTCCTTCTTTAGTCCTCTGTTTCAAAATAGCATGGGCATTTTGGTTTTCAACTCACAAACTTTGTGCAACGTAAGTATCTTTCATTATGACATTTTCAGGCAAAGTTTAGAAGGAAAAATGTTACATCTGGCAGTTTAAATAAATATTCTGGGGAAAGCCTCAAATTACATTCCAAATACAGTTGGTACAGTGTCAGAACTACATGTAAACTTTTTTAAAATAAATTTATTTTGTTTATTTACTTTTGGCTGCGTTGGGTCTTCGTTGCTGTACGCAGGCTTTCTCTAGTTGCGCCGAGCAGGGACTACTCTTCATTGTGGTGCGTGGGCTCCTCATTGCAGTGGCTTTTCTTGTTGTGGAGCACGGGCTCTAGGCGCGCGGACTTCAGTAGTTGTGGCACGCGGACTCAGTAGTTGTGGCTTGCGGGCCCTAGAGCACAGGTTCAGTAATTGTGGTGCACGGGCTTCGTTGCTCTGCGGCATGTGGGATTTTCCCGGACCAGGGCTTGAACCTGTGTCCCCTGCATTAGCAGGCGGATTCTTAACCACTGCGCCACCAGGGAAGTCCCTACATGTAAACTTTTTGAACAGTCTGAATAATGACTATTGCCACCCAGAAGGAAAACAGCCCATTTGAACTAACCGGGGAAGGAGATAGGAAGGAATGAAGGAAAACAGTCAGACTTCTTAGATTTTATAAGACGGGCTCATAGAGCTATTGAGCTATGGATATGTGATATTCTTTAAGACAAGGGAGGAAGGACCCCAAAGATGATTTAGAGATCATTAAGCCTTCTCCCTTGGTATCAAAAGGTGGGAATCTATCACTTCAGTTTTAACAGAACAATTCTTGCCCATTGCTGTGTGAGTGGTGCCACCCAAAGCCATGGGAGCAATGCTACCAAAGCTATAGAGGCCAGACCCCTGCCCAGCAGAGCCCTTGGGCAAGGCTGCCTCTGCCTAGATGTCAAAGAATGGAGCCGTCTAGAGCTGTGGGCATCCAGCCTAGGCAGAAGACCACAGAGTGGATGAGGTTACTGCAGAGAGCCCCTGCCAGGGAAATGCCCAATGGAGCCATAAGGGTGTGGCTGCTCCCATGACCCCAAATCAGTAGAGCCACTGGTATGCAATTCCAGACAGGGAGAGCTGCAAGCATGCAAATCAAGGCAGTGAGAATTGCTCCCTGGACGGCCCCCAGCAAAGCTGTGGGGCAGGGATGCCCCAGTGTGCACGAGAGGTCATTCCCATATCCCAGGGGCTCTGGCAGGCAGAGTATCGGGTGGAAGATTATTCTCAAGCCTTAAGATTTGATGTTTGCCTCGTTGGGTTTGGACTTGCTTGGGCCCTGCCACCCCCTTCTTTCCCACTTCTCCATTTAGGACTGGGAGATCTTACCCTATTGCCTGTCCTGCCATTGTATTTTGGAAGCACATAACTTGTTTTATTTCATGGGTTCATAGCTGGAGGGCAATTTACCTCAGAATGAATCGTACCTTGAGTCTCATGCACATCTGATTCAGGGGATATGTATATGAGACTTTAAACTTGGACTTTTGAGTTAATGTTAGGAGACATTAAGACTTTGGTGACTGTTGAGATGGAATGAGCATATTTGGCAAGCAAAATGGACATGAATTTTGGGGAGCCAGAGACATAATGCTGTGGGCTGAATGTTTATTTCCCTCCAAAATTCATATGTTGAAATCCTAATGCCTTATGTGGTGGTATTAGAGCTGGGGCTTTTGGAAAGTGATTAGGTCACAATGTGTCCACCCTCACGAATGAAATTAATGTCCTTATATAAAAAGAAGCCTGAGATAGGTACCTTATCCCTTCTGTCATGTGAGGATACAACGAGAAGTCTGTCACCCAGAAGAGGGTCCCCAGAAGAGGGTCCCCACATGACCATGCTGGCACCCTGATCTTAACTTCTAGCCTCCAGAACTGTGAGAAATTAATTTCTTTTTTTTATAAACCACCCAGTCTATGGCACTTTGTTATAGCAGACCAGATGGACTAAGACATTCTCCAGTCAGAAGACAAAAAGTGGTTGAATGAATTAAAAAATAAAATCCAGCAATATGCTCTCTACAAGGGACTCACTTTAGATTTAAAGATATACGTAGGCTGAAAGTGAAGGAACAGAAAAAGATATCCTATGCAAATGGTGACCAAAAACAGCAGGGTTGGCTACACTTATATTAGGCAAAATAGACTTTAAGTCAAAAACTGTCTCTATAGACAAAGAAGGTCATTATATAATGATAGAAGGTCAATTTAACAGGAAGATATAGCAATTATATGTACATATCCAACATCAGAACACCTAAATGCATAAAGCAAATACCAACAGATCTGAAGGGGGAAATTGACAACAATACAACAATAGTAGAGACTTCAATATCCCACTTACAATAATGGACAGAACACCTAGACAGAAAATCAATAAAGAAACAACTGACTTTGTTGTTTGACAAAACACTGATGAAGGAAATTGAAGATGATACAGAGAAATGGAAAGTTGTCCCATGTTCTTGGATTGGAGAATTAATATTGATAAAATGTCCATACTACCCAAAGCAATCTACAGATTTAATGCAATCCCTATCAAAATACCCATGACATTTTTCACAGAACTAGAACAAATAATCCTAAAATGTAAATGTCCATAAAAGACCCCAAATTGCCAAAAAGATCTTGAGAAAAAGAAGAAAGTTGTCAGTATCACACTCCTGACTTTAGACTATACTACCAAGCCACAGTAATCAAAACAGTATGGTACTGGCACAAAAGGAGAAACATAGATCGATGGAACAGAATAGAGAGCCCAGAAAAAAACCCACATATCTATGGGCAATTAATATATAATAAAGGAGGCAAGAATATATAATGGAGAAAAGACAGTCTCTTCAATAAATGGTGCTGGGAAAATTGGACATCTATATATAAAAGAACAAAATTAGAGTATTTCCTCATACCATATACAAAAATAAACTCAAACTGGATTAAAGGGGGCTTCCCTGGTGGCGCAGTGGTTGAGAGTCTGCCTGCCGATGCAGGGGACAGGGGTTCGTGCCCTGGTCTGGAAGGATCCCACATGCCGCAGAGCAGCTGGGCCTGTGAGCCATGGCTGCTGAGCCTGCACGTCCGGAGCCTGTGCTCTGCAGCGGGAGAGGCCACGGCAGTGGGAGGCCCGTGTACCACAAAAAAAAAAAAAGAAGAAGGATTAAAGACCTAAATGTAAGACCTGAAACCATAAAACTCCTAGAAGAGAACATAGACAGAACACTCTTTGACATAAATCACAGCAATATTTTTTTTGGATATGTCTCCTAAGGCAAAGAAACAAAGGCAAAAATAAACAAATGGAACCTAATTCCATTTAAAAGCTTTTGCACAGCAAAGGAAACCATGATGAAACGAAAAGACAGCCTACTGAATGGGAGAAAATATTTGCAAATGATATGACGAAAAAGGGGTTAATATCCAAAATTATATAAACAACTCATACAACTCAATATTTTTAAAAAACCAAACAACCTGGTTAAAAATGGGCAGAAGACCTGAATAGATGTTTTTCCAAAGAAGATATACGGATGGCCAACAGGTACATGAAAAAATGTTCAACATTGCTAATCATCAGAGACATGCAAATCAAAACCACAATGAGATAGCACCTCACACCTGTCAATGCTTCTATTCCACATAGTACAGGAAGTCCTATCCAGAGCAATTAAACAAGAAAAAGAAACATTAAAAAGCATCCAAACTGGAAAGGAAGAAGTAAAATTTTCTCTGTTTGCAGATGACATGGTCATATATGTAGAAAATCCTAAAAACAACAACAACAAAAAAAACTTTTAGAACTAATAAATGAGTTCAGCAAATTTGCAGAATACAAAATCAACATAAAAAAGTAAGTCACATTTCTATACAAAAACAACAAACTATCCAAAGAGGAAATTAAGAAAACAATTACATTCCCAATAGTAACAAAAAGAATAAAATACTTAGGAATTAACTTAACCAAAGAGATGAAAGATTTAATATTGTTAAAATGTCACTTTTATGCTAAGTGATCTACAGATTCAGTGTAATCTCTATCAAAATCCTCGTATCATTTTTTACAGAAATAGAAAAATATTTTTTAAATTTTATGCAGAACCATAAAAGACCCTGAATAGCCAAAGCAATCTTGAGCAAGAAGAACCATGCTGGAGGCATCACACTTCCTAATTTCAAAATATATTACAATATATTTTGAAATTATATTATATTTTGAAATTATATTACAATAATCAAGAACAGTGGCATAAGGACAGACAGGTGGACCAATAGAATAAAACTGAGAGTCCAGGGCTTCCCTGGTGTGCAGTGGTTGAGAGTCCGCCTGCTGATGCAGGGGACACGGGTTCGTGCCCCGGTCTGGGAAGATCCCACATGCCGCAGAGCAGCTGGGCCCATGAGCCATGGCCGCTGAGCCTGCGTGTCCGGAGCCTGTGCTCTGCAACGGGAGAGGCCACAACAGTGAGAGGCCCGCATACTGCAAACAACAACAACAACAACAAAATAACCAAAAAAAAAAACTAACTGAGAGTCCAGTAATAAATGCATACATCTTTGTCCAGTTGATTTTTGACAAGGGTGTCAATGCCCTTCAATGGGGGAAAGAATAGCCTCTTTAATAAATGGTACTAGAACAACTGAATATCCATATGCAAAAGGATGAACGTGGACTTCTACCTTAACCCATATAAAAAATTAACTCAAAAATGATTATAGACCTAAATATAAGATCAAAAACTACAAAATTCTAGAAAACATACAGGTAAATCTTGTATTTGTATTTGGCAATGGATTTCAGATATGACACCAAAAGTAAGAGCAACAGAAGAAAAAAATAGACAAACTGGACTTCATCAAATTAAAAATTTTGTACATAAAAAGAACATTATCAAGAAAGTGAAAAGCCAACCTATAGAATGTGAGAAAATATTTGCAGTTCACATATCTGATAGGGGGCTTAACAGCCAGACCACATAAAGAACTCTTACAACTTAACAACAAAAAAACAAACAACACAATTAAAAATTGGACAAAGATCAAAACCACAATGAGACATCAATGTATACCCATTAGGATGGCTACTATCAAAAAACAACAACAAGAGATAATAACAAATGTTGGTGAGGATATGGATAAACTGGCACCATACATTGCTGTTGGGAATTTAAAATGGTGCAGCTGCTGTGAAAAAATTGGTGGTTTCTCAGAAAGTTAAACATAAAGTTACCATATTACCAAGCAATTCCACTCCTGAGTGTATTTCCAGGAGAAATGAAAATAGATACTTAAACGAATACTTGGATGTGAATGCTCATAGAAGCACTATTTACAATAGATCAAAGGAAGAAATAATCCAAATACACATTTTTATTTAGATGAATGAACAAACAAAATGTGATATATACATACAATGAAATATTACTCAGCTAGATATATATTGTTTAAGGTGCATATGTATGAATCCATAAAGAAAATTACCAGTATGAAAAAGACATAATTTCCGAGTGAAGGGAGGGGATGGAAGTGCAGAGGATCTCAAGGGAGCATCAGAGGTAACAATAATGCTCTGTTTCTTAATCTGGACGTGGGTTCACTGTGTTGGTTCTCTTTAGCATAATTTTTCATACCTGATGCATATATTACTAATATTTTATAATTTAAATATAATTTATCTGAATGGTATTGGTAATCATGCCAAACCAGAGATCTGGGGGGAGAATACACTACTCTTTGATCTACCAATGTGTTTTTTTTTTTAACAAAGTGAATCAGTTATACATATACATATGTTCCCATATCTCTTCCCTCTTGCATCTTCCTCCCT
>NW_020172773.1:53859-54081 GCF_003031525.2 Neophocaena asiaeorientalis asiaeorientalis | reverse complement strand
TTAGGTTGCTTCCATCTCCTGGCTATTGTAAATAGAGCTGCAATGAACATTTTGGTACATGACTCTTTTTGAATTATGGTTTTCTCAGGGTATATGTCCAGTAGTGGGATTGCTGGGTCATATGATAGTTCTATTTGTAGTTTCTTAAGGAACCTCCATACTGTTCTCCACAGTGGCTATATCAATTTACATTCCCACCAACAGTGCAAGAGTGTTCCCTTT
>NW_020172773.1:6660-53068 GCF_003031525.2 Neophocaena asiaeorientalis asiaeorientalis | reverse complement strand
ATTTATCCTGTATGGGACTCTCTGTGCTTCCTGGACTTGATTAACTATTTCCTTTCCCATATTAGGGAAGTTTTCAACTATAATCTCTTCAAATATATTCTCAGTCCCTTTCTTTTTCTCTTCTTCTGGAAACCCTATAATTCAGATGTTGTTGTGTTTAATGTTGTCCCAGAGGTCTCTGAGACTGTCCTCAGTTCTTTTCATTCTTTTTTCTTTATTCTGCTCTGCAGTAGTTATTTCCACTATTTTATCTTGCAGGTCACTTATCCGTTCTTCTGCCTCGGTTATTCTGCTATTGATCCCATCTAGAGTATTTTTAATTTCATTTATTGTGTTGTTCATCATTGCTTGTTTCATCTTTAGTTCTTCTAGGTCCTTGTTAAATGTTTCTTGCATTTTGTCCATTCTATTTCCAAGATTTTGGATCATCCTTACTATCATTCTGACTTCATTTTCAGGTAGACTGCCTATTTCCTCTTCATTTGTTAGGTCTGTGGGTTTTTATCTTGCTCCTTCATCTGCTGTGTGTTTTTCTGTCTTCTCATTTTGCTTATCTTACTGTCTTTGGGGTCTCCTTTTTGCAGGCTGCAGGTTCATAGTTCCCGTTGTTTTTGGTGTCTGTCCCCAGTGGCTAAGATTGGTTCAGTGGGTTGTGTAGGCTTCCTGGTGGAGGGGACTAGTGCCTGTGTTCTGGTGGATGAGGCTGGATCTTGTCTTTCTGGTGGGCACGTCCACATCTGGTGGTGTGTTTGGGGGTGTCTGCGGCATTATTATGATTTTAGGCAGCCTCTCTGCTAATGGGTGTGTTTATGTTCCTGTCTTGCTAGTTGTTTGGCATAGGATGTCCAGCACTGTAGCTTGCTGGTCGTTGAGTGAAGTTGGGTGCTGGTGTTGAGATGGATATCTCTGGGAGATTTTCGCCGTTTGATATTATGTGGAGCTGGGAGGTCTCTTGTGGACCAGTGTCCTGAAGTTGGTTCTCCCACCTCAGAGGCACAGCACTGACTCCTGATTGCAGCACCAAGAGCCGTTCATCCACATGCCTCCGAATAAAAGGGAGAAGAAGTAGAAAGAAAGAATTAGTAGAAGTAGAAAGGAAGAAAGGAGGGAGGGAGGAATGGAGGGAGGGAGGGAGGTTGGAAGGAGGGAAGGAAGGAAAAAAAGAAAGAGAAGATAAAGTAAAATAAAATAAGATAAAATATAATAAAGTTATTAAAATTGAAAAAATTAAGAGAAAAAAAAAAAGGACGGATAGAACCCTAGGACAAATGGTGGAAGCAAAGCTATACAGACATAATCTCACACAGAAGCATACACATACCCACTCACAAAAAGAGGAAAAGGGGAAAAAAATCATAAATCTTGCTCTCAAAGTCCACCTCCTCAATTTGGGATGCTTCGTTGTCTGTTCATGTATTCCACAGATGCAGGGTACATCAAGTTGATTGTGAAGCTTTAATCCGCTGCTTCTGAGGCTGCTGTGAGAGATTTCCCTTTCTTTTCTTTGTTCTCACAGCTCCCGGGGCTCAGCTTTGGATTTGGCCCTGCCTCTGCATGTAGGTCGCCGGAGGGCATCTGTTCTTCGCTCAGACAGGATGGGGTTAAAGGAGCAGCTGTTTCGGGTGCTTTGGCTCATTCACGCCAGGGGGGAGGGAGGGGCACGGAGCGCGGGGCGAGCCTGCTGCGGCAGAGGCCGGCGTAATGTTGCACCAGCCTGAGGCGCGCTGTGCGTTCTCCCGGGGGAGTTGTCCCTGGATCCTGCGACCCTGGCAGTGGTGGGCTGCACGGGCTCCCCGGAAGGTGGGTGTGGATAGTAACCTGTGCTCACACACAGGCTTCCTGGTGGCGGCAGCAGCCGCCTTAGCGTCTCATTCCCGGCTCTGGGGTGCACGCTTTTAGCCTCGGCTCACGCCCGTCTCTGGAGCTCCTTTAAGCAGCGCTCTTAATCCCCTCTCCTCGCGCACCAGGAAACAAAGAGGGAAGAAAAAGTCTCTTGCCTCTTCGGCAGGTCCAGACTTTTCCCCCGGACTCCCACCCGGCTAGCCGTGGTGCACCAATCCCCTTCAGGCTGTGCTCACGCCACCAGCCCCAGTCCCCTCCCGGCGCTCCGACCGAAGTCCGAGCCTCTACTTCCAGCCCCGCCCACCCCGGCGGGTGAGCAGAGAAGCCTCTCGGGTTGGTGAGTGCCGGTCGGCCCTGATCCTCTGTGCGGGAATCTCCCCGCTTTGCCCTCCGCACTCCTGTTGCTGTGCTCTCTTCCGCGGCTCCGAAGCTTTTTCCCTGCGCCACCCGCAGTCTCTGCCCGCGAAGGGGCTTCCTAGTGTGTGGAAACCTTTCCTCCTTCACAGCTCCCTCCCACTGGTGCAGGTCCCGTCCCTATCCTTTTGTCTCTGTTTATTCTTTTTTCTTTTGCCCTACACAGGTACGTGGGGGGTTTCTTGCCTTTTAGGAGGTCTGAGGTCTTCTGCCAGCGTTCAGTAGGTGTTCTGTAGGAGTTGTTCCACGTGTAGATGTATTTCTGGTGTATCTGTGGGGAGGAAGGTGATCTCCGCTTCTTACTCTTCCACCATCTTCCCGGAAGCCTCCCAATGTGTTTTTAAAAAACACACTTTATTGGGTCTTTTGAATTGCAAAAACAAAAAAAAAACCATGTTGGTTGTGATGAGTGAAATGTAGAAATGTATGAAGGAGAGTTTAAAAATCTTCCCTCTCTCCTCCCACCATGAAGATTCCAATGATAAAATGATGTATCCTTTTACATCTTTCTGCTGACACAAGCATATATAGTCAACATTCCAGCTTTATTAATTTTTTCTTTTATTTTATAAATGGGAATATATATAATTATATATATGTGCACACGTGTGCGTGTGTGTGTGTGTATAAAACTCAGTGACTCATTGATTTAACAGTATTTGGACCCCTTTCTATGTAAAAACATTCAGGTCTAGTTGATTCTTCTTAAATACTGCATAATACCTCATTGAATGACTAGATCCTAATTTAGTCCACCATCAGTTTGTTCCCAGTTGTTTCTCACTACACGTAATGGTACAATGAACTTCTTTGTCCTTGGGTCCTTTTATTCGGGGTCCTAAATTGGGATTACTAGGCCGATTTAACATTTTAGATGTTAAAAATAACTGTCTGATTACTTTCTTAATCTTTTGCTGCAGTTCGCAGTCTGGGCAGCAGGAACGAGAGTGCTCTGTTCCCCACGTCATCATTAGAAGGGGATATTTACTACTTCTCCTCTTGTTTGCCGACCTGGTGAGTGAAACCTATCTAATTTGTGTGTAAAGCACCAACACTGTTTATTATGGTCAGCGAAGCTGAGTTCAAGGCTTATCAGTACTTCCTGGGGGGCATTTAGAAATGCTGATGCCTGGACTTCACCACAGACCTACTGAATCAACATCTTTGGAGAGGAGCCCAGGAATCTTTTTGTATTTGTGTTTTAATTTCCCCACGTGACTCTGATATAGCTGGGCACATATCCATCGACAGGCAATTGGAAATCATGAATAGAACCTCTAACTAGAATTGAGAAACCTAAACTTCAAAAGCTGCAATTTATTAGTTAAGTGTTTAAGAAAACAATGTACCCAGGTAATCATTATGGTTAGAAATTCAAAAATTCAATTTACATGCAACATTTTAATTCCATGAATTCTTTAAAACAAGGGATACCTACATGTACCTTTCTTTGCTTTAGAGATTAAAGTCCAAAATAGGAGGCAGCTGTGAAGTGGATATTTTAGAATGACAATTTCCTGGCCAACTGTGAATCCCTTCTTAAAGAATGTGAATACTGAATGTCCGATCTTTTTGAAAATGAAATAAAATTAGGGGTGTTC
Source organism: Neophocaena asiaeorientalis asiaeorientalis (assembly GCF_003031525.2). Taxonomy (NCBI): domain Eukaryota; kingdom Metazoa; phylum Chordata; class Mammalia; order Artiodactyla; family Phocoenidae; genus Neophocaena; species Neophocaena asiaeorientalis. Next base: position 49,211 of record NW_020172773.1, on the reverse strand, counting down.
TGGCCCATCATTGCTGGACTCTGTCGCATGGAACTTCCTCACTTGAAGAATAGAGAAAAAAACCCTGCTACTTCAGTTTTTATTAGAATGTATCTGGGCAGAGCAAGGCAAGGGATTGTTAAAGACAGTGACTCTGAAGGAGAGGCCAGCACAGTTGTTTGAGAGGTGCCTTGAGAGACTTGAGTAGCAAAGGCGGAGTCATTCTCTCCTCTCTCCTCGAGACCAGAAAGGGGCTGCCTTATTACCACAAACCAGGAGCAGCCACCAGGTGGCGAGGTTCTCTTATTTTCCTCAAAGCCCAAAGTGTTTAAGGGTGGGAGAGAATAAATGACTTCAAATTCTCAACTTGGATAAAACCAAAAGTGAAGGGGGCAAGGATGCAAATGGCAGACTCTCAGTGTCTCAGATAAGAGCACCCACCTTGCAGGGGGAGTTGTGAGGAAATGCTTAATACATGTGAAGTGCTGATACCCTGCCTAGCTGGTTTTAAGGACTCAGTAAGCTCCTTTTAAAATATGAAAAGTGAAAGAAAACCTCTAGGATTATAACCTCATCTTAATTGTCTTTATGCTGAGTTCCGTTTCAGTTTCCTGTTTATTCTTAAAATCCACTACAAAGTCATATCTATGTCAAAGTTTAAAATGACCTAGTTAAAATAGATATGTAACTAGAAAACAGGGTTCAAATACTTCCTCTTTTGAGTGAAAATCAATCAATGTACAAAACCCCCAAATTTATGAAATGGATAAATTCAAGAGATTGCAGAAGAGTCTTTATTTTAAAAAGAGATTCATCACAAACTTCCTTAAAAGATAAGTTTCCTTTCTACCTTAAGAATTTGATTCAATTTACTAAATTTAATTTGCTCCTGACTGCTCTGTGAACTGAACGTATCCTCAGAATCAATTGTGAAGTTGGTCATTTGCCTTCTGCATCCTTTGCTTCCCCTTTTGTAGATTTTCTCCTTTCCTATGAGCTTCCCATGCTTCTGTCTCCCAATTCCCTCAGGAGAGGTACAGACAGTGGATGAAGATTGGGAGGAAATACAGTACAAAAGCCCTGGAGGAAATACAGTACAAAAGCAAAAGCTGTTTACACTTGGGCAGCCTTCTCACTGGGGACAGCTTTCACTCTAGGGAGATAATAATGTGGAAGAGGAAGAGGAACCATTTAGTGAACATTTTCTCTATTCTGTGTACTCTTGTTCGCATGTTCACTTGTGATGGAAGGATGGGGATAATTATCCATTTACATAGGAAGAAACTGAGGGCACAGAACTAGTATGTGAAAGAGCCAAGTCTTGACCTTAGGTTGGTCTGATTCCGCAGCTCAAGTGTTGAACTGCCACTGGGCTGGTATATGTTAGAACAGAAGCAGGGGGTTAGGTGAAGATGAGCGTCTCAATGTAATTCTGGGAAACAAACAAAAAGCAGTGTTAGCAAAGCTCCACCAACTCGACGATGAGCATAACCTACTTCTGTGACACTTGCCCCCAGTCAAAAACAAAGTCCTTTAATATTATCTCTTAGAAAATAGGCTGTTTAGTGCAATGTGCTAGCATATACATTGGCATCAGATAGATCTGATTTTCCATATTCTTTATACTAATGAGATAATTATTTTTACTATTCTTTGTGACAATGCAATATGAAGTCATGATCACCACATTCTAAGGACTCTAAAACGTGTCCAAACAAAAAGGAATAAAAGCAAGTATTTGACATATACAGCATGAGAGAAGAGGCTTTGTAACAAACTGAAAACATTTCCTGCTGGTAAAGATGGGACAATAAGAACAAAATTACTTTACCAAAAACTGGTTCTCATATTTTGACTTGACAGTTAAGGAATGCTGAATTAAGTAACAACAAATCACCTGAAAATGTGAGTGAAGCAATGACAGAAAATTATCTCGTAATAAATTTTCTAAATTTATTAAGAGACTTCATTATTTTAATATAATCTCTGGTGCAAATTTTAAAGTGATTGATTTAACAGCCTGTACTCTAAAGTATATACAAATGTGGATTTGTCCTGGAAGTATAAAACATTCTGGCTTATTTATTAGGCTGGCCTAATATTTTATTTATTTATTTATTTATTCATGGCTGGGTTGGGTCTTCGTTGCAGTGCGTGGGCTTCTCATTGCGGTGGCTTCTCCTGTTGTGGAGCACGGGCTCTAGGCTCTTGGGCTTCAGTTGTGGTGTGCAGGCTCAGTAGTTGTGGCACACGGGCTATGTTGTTCCGCGGCATGTGGGATCTTCCCGGAGCAGGGCTCAAACACACGTCCCCTGCTTTGGCAGGTGGATTCTTAACCACTGCGCCACCAGGGAAGTCCCTAGCCTAATATTTTAAAATAAGTCTGCAGCCATACAGTCTTCATAGATTCCCTAAAATCACTTGCCAGTGCATCTCTCAGAGAGAGATCAGTGCAGAAGTAACATCACGCTCTTTCTTCTTAAACTGTTTAGGCAAGTGGAGGAAACCAGATGAAATCTGCCCAAAGCAACTTTTTAGTGAGTGTTCCAGTTGGTGTGTTTTCAGTAGCTTTTAAGAGATCAACTCAGTTGGCACCAATAGCATAAAAAGCCTGAGGTAGGGTGATTCCAGGCGTGATTAAGTCAGTGGCTCATTGCCATCACTGAGGAGCCAGGTCTCTTCATGCTTCTGCTGTGCTTTGCTCATAATGTTGACTTTTGACCACGGGCTTGCAGGATGACTGCAGCAAGTTTAAGTAAGTACTTCACAACATTAAAGGCTCCCTTGTATCCCTTTTTAAGAATAAGAAAAACTCTTCCACACTCACTGTTCAGAATTATAGACATGCCCATTCCTAAATCATCCCCTGGCAAGGAAAATGGGATTTCAATGATTGGCTGAGATAAATTAAGATTATCCTCCCTAGGGGTGGGGAAAGGTCCAGCCTTTTCTAAAGTATGCAGTCTCCCAACAACTGAACAATGTCAAAGTTTTGATCTCAGGGAGGATGAGTGTGTGGAACTGCTGCAAAGTGAGTGGTCGACAGTGTCCGCCATGTTGAGTCAGGAAGACCCTAGAAGGAATGGCTCCCAAAGCAGGGCTGGGACCTTCCAGGTATTTGCCTTGTGGAAGGAGAATACATACTGAAGAATAACTAGATAATATTATCCCTTTTTTTCTGATTTGACATGGCAGTCTCAACCCCTGATGACTTTCAGGGAAAGAGAAAATGTTGTGATTATGCCTTTTAAAAGAGACAAGAAATTCCCTACATGGAGGAGTCAGTGGTTCAGTATTACATTTGTAACTAAAAGAAATTTGGGGGGAAGGGGGAACAAAACCGAATCTTTTAGTTCAATTTACAGAAACCCATCTGTGACAGACATACGCAATAGGAAACTTCATCTTTCATCACAGGAAGTCCAGAGGTAGGGAAGGCTCCAGGGTCGGTTGATCTGGCTCGTTCCACCTCTTGGCCCTGCCTTCCTCAGTGTTGGCTTCATCCTCAGGTTGGTGGTTGGAGTGATTCTAGGTGTCACAGATAGTCAAGATAAAGTCCAAAAGGAGCAGAATGACAGCTGCCCATGAGGAATGGGAAGACTTTCCCCAGATGCCCCTCAGCATACTTCCTCTCCTGTTTCACTGGCCAGAGTTAGGTCACATGTCCATTCCTGAGTCCATCACTGCTTGGAGAGCTGACTAAATAAACATTTAGGCTGTGAGGATTCCAACTGCAAGTTGGTTTTCACTGTAGTTGGAATAATCAATATCCCTTACCTCTATAACTCTAATTAATCTAATTAATCTACATCAGCGGTCAGCAAACGAATCGGCCCACCACATATTTAAAGTTTTATTGGAGCACAGCCCCATCCATTGTTTTCGATGTATTGTTGATGGCTGCTTTTATGCCACAATGACATTTCAGTTGTGACAGAGACCATATGACTTACAAAGCCTAAAATATTTTCTATGTGATTCTTTACAGAAGTTTGCCTACCCTGATCTAAAATTAACTGCAGTACTTTCTTTTATTTGCTTTATCCTACCTTCTGAAAGTGGCAACTTTTAATTTTATTATTCTAGGAAGGAGTGTGTGATGGTTAATTTTATGTCACCTTGACTGGCTATGGAGTGCCCAGATTAAATACTATTTCTGCGGGTGTCTGTGAGGGTGTTTGCACATGAGATTAGCATTTGTATTTGTGGTATCGGTAAAGAAGATTGCCCTCCCCAGTGTTGGTGGGCATCATCCAGTCCATTGAGGGAGGGTGTGAATAGAACAAAAGGCAGAGGAAGGAGGAATTTACCCCCTTTTCCTGCCTCACTGTTGAGCTGGGACATCTCATCTCATCCTTTCCTTCCACTCAAACTGAGGTTTATACCACTGACTCCCCTGGTTCCCTGGTCTTCAGACTCAAACTGAATTATACCACTGACTTTCCTGGGTCTCCAGCTTGCAGATGGCAGACTGTGGGACTTCTCAGCCTCCATAATAACATAAGCCACTTCCTCATAATAAGTCTCTCTCTCTCTCTCTCTCTCTCTCTCTCTCTCACTCTCTCACTCTCTCACTCTCTCACTCTCATTTATATATACTGTATCTATCTGTCTATCTATCTATCCCTATTGGTTCTCTTTCTCTGGAGAACCCTATCACAGAGTGAAACCTATGTTCATCTTATCCGTAGTTGTATGATTAGATATATTTTATCGATTTCCTTTGTGAGTTTTTAAATTGAAGACACCTAGTCTACATAAGATACCTACATAAAGTCAAGTCAATGACTCTCCCAACAGGTTTATGCTGTCTATACAGGATCCAGTCAGTGGCGTGTTGGACCCAGTTTGTACTGACTTGTAAGAGCTATTTGCTAGCATGGCTTTCAAACTCTGCCTTCAGCGACCTTGGTGGTGTGAAATTGACCATGGTGGGGAGTAGGTACACCACAGAAATTGGCAGACGCTTAAATTGAGATTGTTCGTTGTTCTTTTTTTTTTTCCTGAAGATCTGGTTGTTAAATATTTACCAGCACACCATGGCTCCAGCCATTATACACACCTGTCTCTGCTCTATAACTGCATAACAGAGAATGCCAATGGTGATCGGGGCTTTACCAGTACATTCAGCTTCAAATGATTTGTAATCTGAAGTAGTCAGTTAAATCCCTCTTGCAATGAGATAATATAGCCTGTGTTTTAAGTGTTACATAGCTTTTGATTTGTATAGGTTTTTTTCTAAGTAAATATTTCTCTTAGATAAGACATACAGATGAAATAAATGAAAGCAAAATATCTTCCCCTTAAACTATCTGAAATTACAAGCATATTTATATTTTATAATTTATGTAAACCACTTGTGTGTGAATAAAGCAGAATATAGCTATCAGTGTACAAGGATCAAGTGTTCTGAATTCTCACTTTGTTCTGGAGTGAGTGTAGTGTTCACTGGGATCCGAAGGGAAGCCCTAGGTTTGGAGAGACTTGCCTTAATAAAAAGTGCACTCATTCATTTAAACAAGCATTTATTAAGCATCTATTAAATCCCAGGCAACAATGACTTGCAAAAGACCTGGGCCCTGCTCACATAAGCCTTACAATCTAATGAGGAAGATAAATGTTAAACAAATAAGCACATAAATGAGTTCAAAATTAACAGCGGAATAGTAGGAAAGGAATGTAAATCTTTGTAAGCGTGGGGAACTGACCCATCTGAGTTGCAGAGAGTAAGAGGGAAAGAGTTCCAAGTTGAAATCTATATTCCAGGGAAATCTACTGGGTTGGCCAAAAAGCTCACTTGGGTTTTTGGAAAAACCTGAATGAGCTTTTTGGCCAACCTAATATTTTCCAAGAGATCCTGAAAAAACCTGCCAGCCATTGTGGGCTCAAGAACAATGGGGGACCATTTGAAGGGTTTTAAGCACAGGAGTGTCAGGATTAAATATGTATTTTCAAAAGATCTCTGGCTGCAGAGGGCACAAGGATCTTGGCATGGGAAGAATAAGCAGAGGGAGAGCAGTCCTTTGGCTATTGCAGCAGTTCTGGTGGGGATTAGGGAGGCTCGGACCAGGGCATTAATGGAGGATGTGGTGAGAAGTGGCTGAAATACTTCTGAACTCACTGAGCTCCCCACAAAACATTTCAGCTGCCTTCAAGGAGCTTATAATGTAGTTGAAGAGGCAACTCATGGGTATAAAGTCACAGCAACAGTGTATAATTAGGAAGTAAACTGAGGAGATCAACTGAGGGACATAGGAATTGAGAGCAAGAAATGGGCCAGGACTCCAATGGTTAGGATTTGGAGAGAGAGAGGCCAGAGGAAAGAGGTGGCAAGAGGCAGGGCAGTGAGGGGAGGAGCAGAGATGGCACAATGGGATGAAGAACAAATCTTGCTGGATATGCAGGGTAAGGCCAAATTATGAGAACTTGAGAAGGTCAGAGTTTGAAAGACTTGATGTGAGATGAGAATGAGCCACTAAAAGTATTTTACATAAGAAGGATACCAAACGAAAGTAAGCTTTAAAGAAGTTTAGTTTTACCAAATTCTTGTGGTTAATTAGACTGAGAAGAACTTGCTGCCTGCATGGTTGTTGAGTGGGGGATTGGACTTAGCTGTTGACAATTAAGAAAGGAGGTGAGGCCTAGAGGAAAACATGGGCAGAACACTCTTTGACGTAAATCACAGAAATATTTTTTTGGATCTGTCACCTATAGTAAAGAAAATAAAAGCAAATATAAACAAATGATACCTAATTAAACTTAAAGCTTTTGCACAGCAAAGGAAACCATCGACAAAATGAAAAGACAACCTACCGAATGGGAGAAAATATTTGCAAATGACATGACCAAAAAGGGATTAATATCCAACATATATAAACAGCTCATGCAACTCAACATCAAAAAAAAACAAGCAACCCAGTTGAAAAATGGGCAGAATAACTGAATAAGCATTTTTCCGAAGAGGAAATGCAGATGGCCAACAGGCACATGAAAAGATGCTCAACATCGCTAATCGTCAGGGAAATGCAAATCAAAACCACAATGAGGTATCACCTCACACCTGTCAGAATGGCTATCATGAAAAAGAATACAGGAAACAAATGTTGGAGAGGATGTGGAGAAAAGGGAACCCTCTTGCACTGTTGGTGGGAATATAAATTGGTGCCGCCACTGTGGAAAACAGTATGGAAGTTTCCCAAAAAACTAAAAATAGAACTATCATATGACTCAGCAATTCCACTCTTAGGTATCTAACTGAAATAAAACAAAAATACTAACTCAAAAAGATACAGGCATCCCAACGTTTATAGCAGCATTACTTACAACTGCCAAGATATGGAAGAAATAGCATTATGCTAAGTGAAATAAATCAGAGAAAGATAAATACTGTATGATATCACTTATTTGTAGAATCTAAAAAATACAGCAAACTAATGAATATAAGAAAAAAGAAGCAAACTCACAGATACAGAGAACAAACTAGTGGTCACCAGTGGGGTGGGAGGGCAGTATAGGGGTGGGGGAGTGGGAGGTTCAAACTATTGGGTGTAAAAAAGGCTCAAGGATGTATTGTACCACACTGGGGAATATAGCCAATATTTTGTAATAACTGTAAAGGGAAAGTAACCTTTAAAAATTGCATTAAAATTAAAAACTAAAGAATGGAGATGAGGGACAGATATTAGGAACATTCACTGGATAGGAGATGATGAATTTGCTTTAGACATAAAATGAGCTTGAAATGGTGATGAGCTCTCCAGTAATAAATGTCCAGTAGGCAATACAGACTGGGTGGTTTTATTTGCATTCTTCTGCACTGCTTACAATCCCAGCTTGTCTTTCCACATTAGCGTTCTCAAAAGGAATGTTCCATGATTTGTACAAAGGAAAAGTTCTCCTTTCTAAAGCACTTGGCAAGACTTTACAAAATGAAATATTTTTATACATTATCTTAATTGCATATTAAATAATATCTTGCCATAACAAAATTGAATTGCCCAGACGGTCATAGATTGTTTGTTTGTTTTGCGGTATGCGGGCCTCTCACTGTTGTGGCCTCTCCCGTTGCGGAGCACAGGCTCCGGACGCGCAGGCTCAGCGGCCATGGCTCACAGGCCCCGCCGCTCCACGGCATGTGGGATCTTCCCGGACCAGGGCACAAACCCGTGTCCCCTGCATCAGCAAGCAGACTCTCAACCACTGCGCCACCAGGGAAGCCCGGTCATAGATTTTTCTGTATTCTTTACCAGTTTTAATAAGTAATTATGGATTTTTAGGAAATTAGAACCAGAGGTAGTCTCCTATTTTAGTGAGCTTCGTGAGATAATTTACAGTGTTTAACTTCCATTAAATTTTTTAAAATATTTATTTATTTATTTTTGGCTGCATTGGGTCTCCGTTGTGGTATGCAGGCTTCTCCTTGCAGTGGCTTCTCTTGTTGCAGAGCTCGGGCTCTAGGCATGCGGGCTTCAGTAGTTGTGGCACATGGGTTCAGTAGTTGTGGCTCACGGGCTTCTTTGCTCCACGGCATGTGGAATCTTCCTGGACCAGGTCTCAAACCCATGTCCCCTGCATTGGCAGGTGGATTCTTAAGAACTGTGCCACCAGGGAAGTCCCTCCATTAAAATTAATATACACTGCAATCTATAGCAAAACAGGTTCAGGATATACTTTATAAAGAAACTCATATACTCATGTCTCATTTACAAATCTTCTCTAGTTTATTAATAACCCACATTTCGTCAGAGATTAAAGTCTTCTTTATCCCTCCATCCTCCTACCCCTCAACACTCCTAATGTAAACTACCACCTAAATACCAATAGAGTATTTTTTAGAAAATTTAGAATTTCAAAGGTCCAAACACACTACAAATAACAAACAACAACAAAAAAATGTCTTTGCTTCAGAGATTAGCTTCAGAGCAGACAACAACTGTTGAAGGCATCTGCTAAGTGGGATTTTTAATTTAATAGAATTCGTTGTAACTTTATCAGTAAAGCACAATTGCTGTGCACCATCTGTCGAAGCTTTGAAACTGCCTTGGATGTTACAATCATATCCATTAAAATGGAATACTACTTTTTACTAACTTGTCTTCTTCCTATTTATTTTCCAATGCTTTCAGAATCATTAGAAGATGAATTGACAAGAAAACAAACAATCTCAAGAGTCAAAAGGTCAACTCAACAGCAAAAAAACCCCCTCAAAACTGATTTTTAAATGGGCAAAGGACTTGAATAGACATTTCTCCAAAGAATATATACAAATGGCCAATAACTATGTGAAAAGGTACCCAGCGTCACTAATCATTAGGGACATGCAAATCAAAACCACAATGATATACCACTTCACACCCATTACGATGACTATTATAAAACAGAAGAACAAACAACAGGAGAAAAAACAGAGGATAGGTGTTGGCAGGGATGTAAAGAAATTGGAACCCTGTGCACTGCTGGTGGGAATGTAAATGGTGAAGCTGCTGTGGAAAACCATATGGCAGTTCCTCAAAAAATTAAATATAGAATTACCATATGACCCAGCAATTCCATTTCTGGGTATATACATAAAAGAATTGAAAGCAGGGACACAAACAGACGTTTGTATACCAATGTTCATAGCAGCATTATTCACAATAGCCAAAAGGTGGAAGTAACTGAAGTGTCTATTGACGGATGAACAGATAAGCAAGGTGTGGTCTATATACATACAATGAAATATTACTCAGCCTTAAAAAGGAAGGAACTTCTGGCACAGGCTACAACATAGATGAACCTTGAGGACATTATGCTAAGTGAAATAAACCAGTCATAAAAGAACAAATACTGACATGGGGTACCTACAGTAGTCAAATTCATAGAGACAGAAAGTAGATGGTGGTTGCCAGGGCTGGGAAGAGGACATTCTTCTTTTATTAAACTGTAATTTTATTTTTATGTTAATCTGTAATATACCTGTAGGCATATAAAATGCAGCATTATTTATAACAGTAAAAGGTTATTAAAACATACAAACAAATAAAAACAGTAAAACATTGGTTGAATAAAACTAAGTTACATCTCCAAAAGTATGTAACTTTCTCAAGATGGAGTACTACAGAAACATTTAAGAAAAGGATATTGATATAAGAGAATTCCAGGATACAGTGTTACATTAAAAAATCAAGATAGTGAACAGTGTATATAGTATATTACCCTTTATGTAGGCTACACACACACACACACACACACACACACACACACACACGTATTTACAGAAACACACACAGGATAGGGAAACCAGAGGCTAAATTTTTTTTTAATAATGTCATTTGAGGAGTATAAAAAAGGTGTAAGATTTTCCTGAATATTCTTTGGTTTCTCATTTTAAATTTAGGACTCCGCCTGCCAAGGCAGGGGACGCGGGTTCGTGCTCCGGTCCGGGGGGATCCCACATGCCACAGAGCGGCTGGGCCCGTGAGCCATGGCTGCTGGGCCTGTGCATCCAGAGCCTGTGCTCCGCAGCGGGAGAGGCCACGGCAGTGAGAGTCCTGCGTACCGCAAAAAAAAAAAAACAAAAAACTTTAGGACTGTACTTTATTTTAAAGTTTTAACTGTCAAATCACATGAATGATTTATATATTGAAAAATAAATTTAAATTTTAAAACAATTCTTAAAATTTAAGGTAACTGAAACAAATCTAACCATATATCAAATTAATAACATAACCGCACATAAAAAAGCATTATTTCAATTAATTTTAGAACACGTAGTTGTACACAGTGGGGTATATTTTAAGGACAAAGAGAATGGCAAGAAAATCTCAAGCTTTATTTGTCAGGTTTACTATTAATGGTAATGCCATTATTAGTTTGAAATTACTTAATGCATTTTACAACATAAATAATTATCTTTATGTTGTTAGAAGCCAGGATGTTCAGTAGGAATGTAAAATCAAGTACAGGGACTTCCCTGGTGGCACAGTGTTTAAAAATCCACCTCAATGCAGGGGACACGGGGTTGAGCCCTGGTTCGGGAATATCCCACATGCCATGGAGCAACTAAGCCCGTGCACCACAACTACTGAGCCTGCGCTCTAGAGCTCACAAGCCACAACTACTGAGCCCATGTGCCACAACTACTGAAACCCACGTGCGTAGAGCCTGTGCTCCGCAACAAGAGAAGTCGCCGCGGTGAGAACCCATGCACTACAATGAAGAGTAGCCCCTGCTCGCTGCAACTGGAGAAAGCCCGGGCAAAGCAATGAAGACCCAATGCAACCATAAATAAATAAATAAAATAAATTTCTAAAAAAACTTTATAAAAGAAAAAAATAATAAATCAAGTACACTAGTATATAATTGGAAGTTGAATTGAAATACCTCTATAAACTTATGACTTCTAATTTTTTGTATGGGAATAATTTCAAACAAAGAAAAGTTGCAAGAATAGTACAAAGGAAATCGTTCTACCTCTTTCCTAGATTCATTTATTATTAATATTTTGCCTCATTTGCTTTGTCATTGGCTCTGTTTATCTACACACACATAATTATATTTCTGAAACAGATGCATAAATCATGGTTAAGTGTGTATTTTTAAGAATAATAATATTTTCTTTCACACAGTTATCAACTGCAGTAAACTTAACATTGATTCAATACTTCTATCTAATCTACCATCCATATTCTAAGTTGGTCACTTAACCCAATATTGTCCTTTATAGAAGTCTTTTTCCTCCAGTTTAGGATCCAGTCTAGGATTAGGAGTTACAGTTAGCTGTTACATCTCTTTGGTTTCCTTTAGTCTGGAACTTTTCCCCAGTTTTTGTCTTGTATAACATCGACATTTGGGGGAAGAATTTTAAAAATAGAATATTCTTCCTTTTGAGTCTGTCTGATGTTTGCTGCAATTAGATTGAGGTTGTGCATTCCTAGCTGGAATACCATGTAAGTGACTTTGTGTCCTTCCCAGAGTATCACACTGGTGATGTTAATTTTGATCATTTGCTAAGGGTGTGTCTGATTTATCTACTGTATCATCATCTCATGATTTTTTCAAAAATCATATACCCTAGCTCTGTCCACTGACAGGGTCTAGTCCATAATACTACAGGGGCAATAAACACCCCTACTTCCCAAATTTACGTTTCTAAATGCCATTCCCCACTATAAGGTACCAGGGATTATTGGAGAAATGGCTGCTCCCAGGTATAGAGTAGGGAACTTCCAAGGTGAGCAAGGGGTATCTTACATTGCCACAAATTCTGGCAAGGAAGTTCTCAAAATCTAAGCAAGTCTGGGTCTTCCCTGGTGGTGCAGTGGTTAAGACTCCATGCTCCCAGTGCAGGGGGCCTGGGTTTGATCCCTGGCCAGGTAACTGGATCCCACATACATGCTGCAACTAAGAGTTCACATGCCACAACTAAAGAGCCGGCAAGCCACAACAAAGAAGCGCTCCTGCTGCAACTAAGGAGCCCATGTGCTGCAACTAAGACCCGGCACAACCAAAAAATAAAAATAAAAAAATCTAAGTAAGTCATGTCAAAAGACTCTGGAGCCAGCTTGGAGGGGATCTCATTGGACAAAGCTAGGATAATTTAAGCATCAAAAAGAAAAAATAACCATAATTTTGGTTGGTACTCATTGAATATATAAAAATCCATGAATCCATAATAACACTCCTCATACCATTCATAGGACAAGGCATGCTGGGCTTTTAGGCTCCAATGTGTTGGGTTTTTTTGTTTGTTTTTTGCGTTACACGGCCCTCTCACTGCTGTGGCCTCTCCCGTTGCGGAGCACAGGCTCCGGACGCGCAGGGTCAGCGGCCATGGCTCACAGGCCCAGCTGCTCCGCGGCACGTGGGATCTTCCTGGACCGGGGCACGACCCCATGTCCCCTGCATCGGCAGGCGGACTCTCAACCACTGCGCCACCAGGGAAGCCCTCCAATGTGGTTATGTGCCCATCTAAACAGTTTAGTATGTTCTGCTTCACCTTTTGGAACTCAACTTTGAAGATCCAGCTCAGGTGGCAGAACCTCTATGCAATTCATTGTTTCTCCATATTTCAACAGAGCTCATTGTACACGCCTCTTTAAATGCACATATCAAAATGTAATGGAGGGCTTCCCTGGTGACGCAGTGGTTGATAGAGACCCCCAAAAAAAAAAAAAAAAAAAAAAAAGTACTGGAATTGCAATACAGAACCTTTCTGACTTTTATTTATTTTGTTATTCCCAGTGCCTAACACATACTAATAGACAGTTTTATATATTTTTATATTATGGGTTGTAAATGAATGAATCAATTTCAATACTATCCCCTGTTTTTTCTTCATGACACAATACAGATTTGTCTTTATTTTGGAAAATAATTGAATGCAGTTAAATATCTGGCTATTTTAGCTAACATGCCAAATTTGTATCATGATAGATTTTTTAGAAGATTTTCCCCACGTATCAGCTTTAGCTTGTTGCTAAATCTTATTTATTGCTTTAGCACTCAGTAGACTAGAAATATGTCCCATAATATTTTCCTGATTCTTATTCTTAAACAATAGCTTCCTATGGTATTTTTATTTATCCCAGTCTGTTTTCTCCCCCTAGAGACTTGTCTGCACACATAAATCTATTGATAATGTAGGGTGGGAAGTGTTAAAGTCAAATAATTGATGGAAAAAAAACTTGTTAGTGACTGGTGACTTGACTTAGTTGTAATCTTTTTTTTTTTTTAAGTAGTTGAAACAGATTTTTGGTACACTTTCTGTCACACAGCCCTGGTAACCTATGTAGCGTGTTTTCCAGTAAGTTGCCTGTATTAAACTTCCTCATTCAGTCTCCCACTATGTGTGGAATCTTTCATGCACGTGTGCATATATTCATCCTTAGGTTTTTGTGGACTTCTAAGCATTAACAGTTTAGTTGGCAGGGTTGACACAAACCGTCTGGCAAAGGCCTGTGCAAACCCACTAAAATACTTCAGGAAAGCCCTGTCTCATACACAGTGAACTTAGGCCACAGGTAAGTGAGCGTGAATAGGTGCGGCCAACGCAGCCGCTTAATACGGGTCTGTGTTTGGGAGGAATCTCCCCGGCTCCCTCGTGGAGCAGGACTGTGGTGCTGAGGCAAGAACTGAAAAAGGTGAGGGCGGGCAGCCTCAGCTAGGGAGAGCTGTGGGGCGAGGTAGAAAGGGCCGGTCGCTGGCCGCGGTGCTGAACACGCTCCCGGGCTGCCCCCAGGGTGGCCCGCGGGAAGAGGCCCGGCGTGTTGGTGAGTTAGCGGGTAACCGCCAGTCTCGCGCCTTCGGTTGTCGATTCCTAGCTCCGGGCAGGGGACGCAGAGGCCGTGTCCAGGAGAGTCACCTCGCGAGTGTAGGGGCAGCCTCTGACCCATTCCTCAATAGCAACCCCGATAACAGCAACGCCGCCTGTATTTATTTCTGGAGCTCCAACTCTGTCCCCAGCATTTGGCATCCATTCCCAGTGGTCATCACAACATCCTCGAAATTTAAAACAAAAAGGTTGATGCCTTGCCCAAGTGAACACAGCTACCCAAAGGCTGATCTCTCGTCCATGCCTCAGAAAATGTTTACTGTGCGTCCTCGACGTGCCAGCCTTACAGCCTCTGCTGCTCCCGCTTTGACAGCTACCCCCCACGCCCTGCCACGCTAACACGCCCCTTAGCCCTTCCTCTTTCCCCGAGGTTTGCAGCAGGCAAAAGTAATCTCCTACACAGCATATCCCCTACCACCGCCGAGTTGGGGAACTGTGCAAAGGGCAGGAAATCCAAACACAATTTATTTACACATCTTGCCCCTTCGCTCTCAGTAGTCCACCGGGTGGGATAGCCAAGTCTAGCTCTTGAGCCCCCAACTCGCTGTGTGACCTTGGACAAGTGGCCACACCTCTCTGAACCTGCTTCTCCTTGCTAACACGGCGATAGGTTCTAGGACTGCGTGAGGCTCTTCCCAGGTGCGCACTGGTCTCCTTTCAGGTCGGAACACTCCCTACCTCCCTTTTCCAAGCCCGGTTGTGCATGCTTACTTCTCCCCACCAGGTCCGTAGCCAACTCTATCCCTTGTTGAGGAAGAACTCAGGTCCCGGGAACTGAAGGTGTACTCCCCACCGTGCCCGGCCCCAACCCCGGGTGTGATCTGCCCTTCTGGGCCACCCTAGCCAGACAGCACCCAAGGCTAGGGAGAGTCCTCTCGAGCTCCAGCTTCGCAGTGCCGGGACGCTTTGGGAAGTGCGAGATGCATCTGGAGACGGAACGCAAAGGCGAGGCAGGGCTGGCGGGGCTTCCTCGGTGACAGGTACTTGTGTGGAGGCCGGCCAAAGGCTGGGTTGGGAGAGAAGGACTTTGGGGGAGAGGACGGGGAAAAGGGGAGGTGCCAGAAAGAGCGGTGGGTCACTCGGTCCATCTCTCCACCAGTGTGTGTGTGCGTGTGTGTGCGTGTGTGTGTGTGTGTGTGTGTGTGTCTTCCCGCCTCCCTCTCTTCCCCTCCTCCCCGCCCCAGGCTCTCAGTCTCACCTTTTCCCTCGGCTGCTGCCTCTCCCCTCTCTTTCCTCTCCAAGCATCCTCCCTGAGAGCCTGCGCCCGTTCCTCCCTCGCACTCTCTTGCGCCTGTTCCTCCCTCGCACTCTCTTGCGCCTAAGGAGACCTTTTCCGGGACCAGCGCCCGATCCAGCCTCTCAGTGCAGCCGCATCCCAAAGCCAGTTTAAGCAGGGCCGGCAGCATGTGGAACGCGACGCCGAGCGAGGAGCCGGGGCCCAACCTCACGCTGCCGGACCTGGGCTGGGACGCTGCGCCTGACAACTACTCGCTGGTCGACGAGCTGCTGCCGCTCTTCCCCGCGCCGCTGCTGGCGGGCGTCACAGCCACCTGCGTGGCGCTCTTCGTGGTGGGCATCGCGGGCAACCTGCTCACCATGCTGGTGGTGTCGCGCTTCCGCGAGCTGCGTACCACCACCAACCTCTACCTGTCCAGCATGGCCTTCTCCGACCTACTCATCTTCCTCTGCATGCCCCTCGACCTCGTCCGCCTCTGGCATTACCGGCCCTGGAACTTGGGTGACCTGCTCTGCAAACTCTTCCAGTTCGTCAGCGAGAGCTGCACCTACGCTACTGTGCTCACCATCACCGCACTGAGCGTCGAACGCTACTTCGCCATCTGCTTCCCGCTGCGGGCCAAGGTGGTGGTCACCAAGGGCCGGGTGAAGCTGGTCATCCTGGTCATCTGGGCCGTGGCCTTCTGCAGCGCCGGGCCCATCTTCGTGCTGGTCGGGGTGGAGCATGAGAACGGCACCGACCCTCGGGACACCAACGAGTGCCGCGCCACGGAGTTCGCGGTGCGCTCGGGACTGCTCACCGTCATGGTGTGGGTGTCCAGCGTCTTCTTCTTCCTCCCTGTTTTCTGCCTCACTGTGCTCTACAGCCTCATCGGCAGGAAGCTGTGGAGGAGGAGACGCGGCGAGGCAGCGGTGGGCGCCTCACTCAAGGACCAGAACCACAAACAAACCGTGAAGATGCTGGGTGGGTCTCGGTGCGCCCTTGAGCTCTCTCTCCCGGGCCCCCTCCTCTTCCCTTGCCCTTCCCCTTCTTCCTGAGTCTGCCTTTCTCCCCAGTTTCTCTAGGTCTCTGTTTCCCTGTAAGTTTCTCAATTATTCTCTCCTTTTTCCGTCTTGAGCTCTGTCTTTGATCTCTAGTTTCACTGTCTTGTCTCTCTCTCTCTCTATTTTTGTTTGTTTTTGGTTTTACATTTTTGCTCTATCTCTCTCTATATCTATGTTTCGCTCTCTCCCTTCCTTTCTCCCTCCCTCCTCCCACCCCTTGACTATCTCTTTGTTCTCTTTCTATCGCTTTGTGTCTCTTTCTCCTGGTCTCACCTTTCTCTCTTTCATGGAAAAATGTCCCACCTTTGTATTTCTTTAAAATGTGTTTTATTTTGGCCCAGAAACTTTGCTTCAGAATGAGATCTTTCATTAAAGAGTATATTATGGTGTTAAAATGTGTTAAAGGTGATGTTAAGCTTCCTGCCTCAATTTGTAGATATCTAAGTTGCATTAAGAAAAGCAGGTGTTAAGGGTGAAAAAGAGCAGGCATTGATTCTAGGAAGTATTCATTGGTAAATGTAACCAAAGATGTGATCATCGTGGATAACTCTACCAGAGAAGATTCATTTTTCTTTCAACATTGTGATTTGCTTTCTGACTTGCATTTTTTTCCCAGATAATTGCATCAATTCTGTTTACCCTGATGCTGTTTATACAGCTTTGTAAGGAAATCAGTGACAAGTCAGTGCCGGGGTCTCTGTTTTCATGATTACTTTTCCCTCCAAGTAGGACAGGCTAGATAAGCTAGGATAGGCAGGCTTCCAAACTGAGAAAAGGAGAATTTGTGGGAGCTGACAGAACTTACTATCTCTCCTCAAATGGTCCTTCAGAGAACATCTGGGTGCAGTGTCACACTGGAGTATGCTGAATCGTTATTGCATAAATTCAGCTTCTTTAAGTATACGTGTTTGGTACAAGTGAAGTAATACAAACTGTGTTCACATCCAAGCAAAATATTAATTCTCCTTGCTTTTTTCAAAACCAGAATCTGCACATTTTATCATCTGGACATTGTAGTCAACAGTTTGTACTTATTTGCATATATAGTACTTCTTAGAAGTTATTCTAGGATAATTTTGATTTGTAACTTTACAATTCTTGAAATCCTGTATATTAAAGTGATAGAGTTTATTCAAAGAATGTCAAGTTTTTAAAATTTTTTAGACCACCGATTCTCACAATATGACTAATAGATTGTAAACCTGCTAGTGCCCCCAGGGGACTCTAATATTCATTTTGCTCCTGGGGCAGTCAGTTGCTACTATACAAATTAGTTTTCAGAATACGTTTAATAATTTCCTCTGATTTTATTTTTAAGCTGTTGATTATCCTCACTGGTGACTCTCTTTTGCCTTGACAGTTGGAAGGGAATCACTAAAGTGGTACAAGTCCTAAATTATTATTTTCTGTTATTTTTCCTCTGATTTCTGAATTTTAAAAACTTAATCTAAAAATGCAGAGGTTTTGAAGAAAGCAAACTTACATGGGCAAAATTAAGGCCTGGATGGATGATAATTAATGTTAGTTGGTTTTATGGCCTTTTCTACCTTACTTATGTCTATTTTAGGTGGAAAAGCTCATTCATCTCAGTGATTCTCAATCCTGACTGCATATTCAGTCTTCTGTAAAACTTTAAAAAGAAAAAAGAAAACAGGTGTCTTAGTCTCCTTCCTAGAGATTTTAATTTAGTGAGTCTGTATTATATCCAACGAATCTGTACCCCAGGAAACTCTGATACATAACTATGGTTGAGTAAAACCACATTGTCTCATATAGGTTTGATCTAACACATGTAAAATGGTGGACTATTGTGACTAGATTGTCTAGTTACTTGAGTCAATATGTCAACTCAAGCACAAAATCACTAAAATTGTTAACTAGAAACGACTGGGAAGCTCAGCAGTAAAAATGGTTGAATTGTTGATC
Source organism: Neophocaena asiaeorientalis asiaeorientalis (assembly GCF_003031525.2). Classification (NCBI taxonomy): domain Eukaryota; kingdom Metazoa; phylum Chordata; class Mammalia; order Artiodactyla; family Phocoenidae; genus Neophocaena; species Neophocaena asiaeorientalis. The sequence continues at coordinate 30,715 of NW_020172773.1, read as the reverse complement.
CGGACAGACTCAATCTTGGTTAAAATATAGGAAAGAGCAGAAAATGATATTTCCCTGAAGTCAGTGGTCATACCACACATAATCAAAACAAAACCATGTCTTCAAAATCGATTGTGATTTGCTATATTTCTTGAACTTTGCTATATTTCTTGACGTTCTCTTTCTCATTGTCCTTTCAGCTGTAGTGGTTTTTGCTTTCATCCTCTGCTGGCTGCCCTTCCATGTAGGGCGATATTTATTTTCCAAATCCTTCGAGCCTGGCTCCTTGGAGATTGCTCAGATCAGCCAATACTGCAACCTCGTCTCCTTCGTCCTCTTCTACCTCAGCGCCGCCATCAACCCCATCCTGTACAACATCATGTCCAAGAAGTACCGGGTGGCAGTGTTCAAACTTCTGGGATTTGAACCCTTCCCCCAGAGGAAGCTCTCCACTCTGAAGGATGAAAGTTCTAGGGCCTGGACAGAATCTAGTATTAATACATGACCAAGCACATTGCTCAGCAAAGTCATTGCTTATTATTCTAAACTGGAAGCCATAGCACAGCAGAACTTGGGAGGAAGTTGAAGGTTAATTTTGGAATTAGGGACACATAGGTCTGGAAACAATTGCGGGGGGGAAGAAAAGACAGAATTTGTAATGTGTGAGCAGTTTGATTTGATTGCACGCTCATCAGTGCTCTCATACACGATTTCTGCATATTCACTGCCTATGATTTTTGCATTCTGCTGTTGGTGCTAGCAAGGGCTCTGCAATGCAGAGAAGGGAGGTGGTGTAGAGAGGGCAATTAGGTCACTTCTTACTAGACAAATTCTAACTCTGATTTCTTTTTCATAATGATAAAATTGTTTTGATTAAAAGAGTGACATTAAAATAAAAAATTTAAAACATGACTTTCAAAAACTAGCAATTTTCTTAGAGCACCAGATCAGTGCCGTCCAGGAGAAATATAGTACAAGGTACTTAAGTAATTAATATAAAAATTATTAATGAGAGTTTTACATTCTTTTTTTATACAAAGTCTTGGAAATCTGGTGTGTCTCGGATTTTCAGCTCATCTTAATTTGGACATGGAGCGTTCATCAGTAATACTTGATTTATTGCAAGTTCATAAATTTTGCAGAAGAAAAAGTAGGTTCATTAACCTAAGCTGTCCAAACACACTTAGAAGTTTTCTAATAAATAAAACAACTGTGAGTTCTTAACTTCAAAATTAATTGAAATTAAAAATTCACTTCTTCAAGTTGTACTAGTCACATTTCAAGTGTTCAGTAGCCAACTATAGCTAGTGGTTACCATACTGGACGATGCAGCTCTAGAGTATATGTAAAATTATTGTTAATCTTACAAAAAATATTTAAAAATAAATACTCATTCCCTGAAAACTTTTAATAGTGACATTAGCATAGCAGAGTGTTAGAGTGATAAATTCTAAAAATTACACCTAAATGCCCTATAATTTCTGCTTGGAAGAAAATGAATATGAACTATAATATGTATGCATTTTTAATTAGGTTGGATTACATGTGCTAATAATATTCAAGAAATGAGGCTATAAAAATTATAGAAAATCACAAATTACCTTATTTGGCTTATCAAAAATACTTAAGCCAATCATAAGTCTTTGATTTGCAAATAAAGAAATAATTTATAACTTATCCTGAAAAGTTTACAGAAACTTAGTGAACATAGTAATTTTTCAAATGGTGAAAAATTCAGAATCCCTTCAATGCTACTGTTTGTTGACATTCAAAACTTTAAAAAATCTTACAACCATTTTTTCAAAATGCCTATGCCATGTCCCATCTCCAAATTAGTCATGCTGTTTACACCCCACTGCTTATCTGATAGATATGTTTACTTGGATTTCCAGTCTGCCTTGTAATCATAATTATGAATGATTAGACACCTTCAACTAAATATTGTACATTTTGGTTATAAATCTAAAATTTCCATTTATATTCACATTACTCCTTTATAGTCAACTCTTCACATATTAAATATAATCAAAAATGATTTTTTTGTACTCCCCTGTAATAGCAAGTCATATAAGCAATTCCTTCATGAAATGATTGGTCCGCCTATGGAACCGATTGAACTAATTAGGGAAATTATTGCCATGATTGATTTTCCCCTGCCGAAAGTAAAGATTATTATGCAGAAACAATTGATTGACTCTTCATTTTTAAAAAATGAAAACATAATCAAAATTAGAATAATTTCTCCAGAGAAATACTTCTAAAATCCTTCCTGACAATAAGACTGTAGTATCAATTTAGTCTAAATTGCAGAACTTCAGCAAACTGATTATTCAGTTAATTCTTGGGAGTGCGTAAATATCTTCCAAAAAATACTGATTCATTTAAGCCCATTGAATACTAATTAGGTCATTCAGCCTTATTGTCCTAAATAGGGGGGCCCAGTAAATCTCAAAGAGGTAATTCAATTTCCTGAAACCTTAGAGTTTTTGTCTACAAATACATCCTACTTGAGAGGAAACAAGCAAAAAAAGGCTTGACTTCTATCACATAGTTGATTGCTTTGGAGAAAGACAAACCTAACTTTTAATTATTTAATGCCCCCACCCACCAATTTCTTGTGGGTTCATGTCCACGGTCTCAGCATAACTCACTCAAAGGGAATAGTTTCCACAGCACGGACCACCATTGTCCTTCACTGGATCTCAGAGAATAGGTTTAGAGAAAGGGATCTTTAACTGCACTCTTATACGATTGCCTTTTTATTGTTTGTAACTTCTTCGTTTCATCCTGCTCCATAAATTGTATAAAGCTCAGGGAAAAGCAGAACTTATATGAAGAAAAATATTCCTAAAAGTCTATCATGTCACATTTAGTATGTGCCTGTTATGTTCTAAGCTCTAGAGATTCATAAGCCAAGGATTTTATCCTTAATGAGTTCATGACCACTTGCATGTTATGTCATAGTATATGCACTGTAGTATATGTCATAGTACTAATATCTTTAAATTATAAAGTAAACATCTCCAGCTGACACTGTGCTGTGCATCTCCCTGTATTGTTGTGTATTTGGCTCAAAATAAATTCAAAATAGGCTGTTCTTACACAAACCAAATTTGTAGATGTAGCTAATATGTCTGCCAGTGCATTCTTCATCAATGTAAGAAAAGTAAAGGAATTAGTTTCAGTTATGATCTGTGTTTCCATTTTTCTGGTTACCTGGAAGTGAGGTTTCTATCACCACACCTCACACTGTGTCACAAAATCAAGGGTTGGATTATTTTCATTATAGGAAGTGACTGTTGTATGAGAAAGAACTTTCGAATAATTGCTTTTAGGAAAACATCCATCGCCGTGAATTATTTAAAATTGTAAGTTTTGTGGCGATGAGAATAAGAAACACTTCTAATGTCTGGACAGACCTTGGAACCCATTTCTTTATAATCAACTTTTTATTGCAATGAAGGTTGCTGTGATGGGATTTGACTTGAATTTCCAGCTTTTTTGCTCTAATGCTTTTATTAAGAACCTGACATCATTACAATTTACAATTGCTAGTTCAACGTTGACAATTTTAGCTATAATTTATTTTGCTGTTTTTCATTTATTGATGTACTTGAATTTAACATTTAAAAAAAAACTGTGAGACTTTTTGCAAGACTGGTGCCTGAAAATGACCCCATCTTTTTAAAAAGTGTGTACATCTTTAAAATGTGACGTACATGTATACATATATCAAAATTTCTTGTCACAGTGTCTGAGTGAATAGAATAAAGCATTCTGCTTTCAGAAACACTGTATTTAGTGTAAATAATTCCATTAAAAGATAAAGACACTGTCATTCATGATACATTATCTAATGATCCTCCTATGATTTCTTTACAATTTGAATTACAACACTATCCAGGATATATACGATTGGAACTTAACTAGATGATTAGTGACCGATGTTAATTTGATAAATTGATAACACAAATATTTTTTATCCAGAGAGTAAACTCCATGTCAAAACCAACAGAAAGCAATGTGCTGGTGGCAAACGCTAACTGCTCTAAGTTCATGTCACTTATTTATTCAGGTTAAGTGGATTCAGTCATGTTAATTCTTGACAATAATCTGTTTGAAGGAGGTGATGTGGAAGGTTTGGATGAGGCTTGTTTTGTGTTTTTCCTTCTGAATGCAAACTCTTGCAGGGTGTTGGAGGTTAGCCATTTTGGTTGAGAGAATTAGCATCCTTTTTTTTAAAAAAAAAAAAGCTGCCATGCCTATGTGCCTCCCAATTGCCTGGATATTTGCTGGAATTCCAATTAATAACTTATGCTGTGACACATATCCTCAAATGACTACCGACTACCCTCAGAACTGGCAAACCATTAAGGCCCGCAAAAAGCATGCCTCATGTAAACACTCAGAAAATTCTACCAAAATGTTTACAGATATTCTTTCCAGGAGAGCTATTCTGCCTCCCAGCCCCAGAGAAAGTGTTTGGGAAGAATAGTTTGAAAGACTTTCTGTGATTTAAACATCTCAAATCTAAACATTTCTCTGGCTCAAGTAACAAAAACATTTATACTTTTCACTTTTAGCTCTGTAGGTTTAGGATACTAAGGAGCCCTTGCTCGTATAACTGTATTCAAACAGCATAATCTCCTGGTTCACTGATACCTGCTGTATTCTAGGTCTGTGCAGAATTTACAACTTGGTCGATTTATGTTGTTTCAATATGTTCTAAATGTCATTAATGATACTTCGTTTTTGTGATTCTTTTTATTTAAGGTTTTTGTGAATGTTAAAGAGTTTACTATAGCTCTCCATGTACCTGTCTTATGAAATTAGGCATTGGTTGTCCTTCCTTCGGGTGTCCTTAACCAAACAATTGCTTAATAAATGTCTTTTGAAAGACTACAGCTAATTTCTTCGACTTACAGGGATAAATCTTTGGTGTCTGGGTTATTTTACCTCTACTCTCCTAGATTCAGTCCTATTTTGTCCTTTTACTTTCTGAAATATGTATTTCGCAACTCTGAGGAGGTGTTCGTTGTAGTGAGTTTTATTTCCCCAGGGGCTCCAACATTTAATAATGAGGTAAGAAAATCCTGTAAGTATGAAGAAGACTTGGGGACCTTGTGATGCACTGTGATCCCCATGCTCCCCCAGCTCTCTGTCACTTACAGCCTGTTACCCCACATCCAAGGGTATTGTAGCCTCCATGGTGTTACACTAACGTGTGACCCAGAGATTCCTGTTCATCTTGCACTCAGCAGCCACTCACTGAATGTTGGCTGAACAAATGAAAGTTTAAAGACCAGATTATGTGTCACCTGGACATTAGCTTCCAGACATATGGATTCCAGGTGCCAATAAAATTTAAGACTAAAAATTAGGAGACCAATAAAAGTGGCCAACTTTTATTTGCCAATTAAAAGACTTTAAAATACCCTACTACCCATTATTACCATCATTTCCATTTTAAAAGAACATTAAACTAAAAAGTTAAAAGGACATAATCTCAGAATAAGGAACCAGCACAGTGTGAGAATTCAATACGTTCAACATCCCACAAAATTATATATGTATGCTGTTAATATGAGTTAATTACAATTTGGAAGCAGTATCTAAAAATGTAGAAGTAGTACTTGGCAATAATTAGTAACATGCTAAAGTAATCCAAAGAAGCAAATCATGGGATTTGTTTTTATTGATCTGCTAAGGCTTTTCCCACTATCTTCTAATCTCCTCTGTCTACCTCTCCTTCAATTCAGTGCCATTCAGTGCCTGTCACATTCTTTCAGGCCCTCCCTGTGGCAGACCCCGGGCCTGACTCTAAGGTGGAAGAGGAGAGACCAGCAGGCCTGCCCAGGACTTGGTAGGTCTCACATTCTGGGGTCAATCTACAAATGCTGGATGCTTGTTGCTTCCCCACTCATAACTCATCATCAGTTTCTGATTTCATAGCCAGCTTTTTCAAGGGGCCATCAAATTAATTAGAAAGCAATACACATCTCCTGAAGAATAGTTTGACACTATGTATCAAATGCATACAAACTTTGCATACCATTTGATCCAGTAATTTCATATCAAGACATAATTATGGAGGACCACAAAGATTTGTATGTAATAGTGTTCATTGCATCTTATTTATAATTGTGAAAACCTGAAAAACCTAACTGTCGGAGAATAGGGAATCTGTAAAGTAAATTCCAGAAATGATAACAGTTAGTTTGCATATAGGCAGGACTGCAGTAAGGTCTTTCAATTCCTTTTCTCATATAATCGTGCCAACATACCTAGGAGGAGGGTCTGTTGTTCTCCCTATGGGGTAGAGGAGTAACTGACACCAGAGTTCTGTCACATGGTCAGGAAACGGCAGAGCTAGAATTAGATCCCAGACCACATTAGGCGCTAGTGCTCTCATTTCCACTATTCTAGAGCATTACGCACTATTGTGGGAGAATTTTAATAGTGTGGGAAAATGTTTACCCAATATTAGTAAGCGAAAAAGCGTATTGTCCCATCCTGAAAAACAATGCATGTTCACAGAGCAAGAAAACTGAAAAGATACAGCATACTAAAGTCCTAACAGTATTTCTCTGGTTCATGGAACTATTTTATTCCTATTTTTCTGTGGTTTCCAATATTTCTACAAAGAATGTGTATTACTCTTGTAATAATGGCAAATGGTAAGCTGAGTTACTATGATCCACAGGCCGGTTTCCTTCTCAGCCCTGCTCTGGGACTCACCCTCTGCTCTCTGCCTCTAGCAGCTTGGGTTTGCCCGGCTTCTGTGGGGAACAACATCTTCAGGGCAAAGTCTTCTTACCCAGCACTAACTCTGACCCCTGGACCTGTGCAGCTCCTCGTTGGGACACCTGCTCTTCCACAGGGGTACGTTTCAGAGAGGTGGTAGGAGAGGGAAGCCAGCCAACATTGGGCTTGCATCCCAGTCCTGCCCTTGGAGCTGTGTGGCTTCAGGCAAGTTCCTTCCCCTCCCTCCCATGGAAACTACCAGAAGCTGGTAAATGCTCACGAAATGGCCACTATTATCATTGGTCACTTGGCAAAGCATGAGACAACCCCTATTTAGGCCCCCCTCCCCAGGTGCTCTGCAGCCTAGAACCTTTCTCCTGACTTCTCTATCTGCCCTGACCCCAGCCAGGCAGAGGTCTCCCAGAAACTTCATGGATCATTTACAGAAATTAGAGAGGCTGGTAAAAGAGACGCAACTTTAGCAACACCGGATAATTGCTGTGGCCAGGGTGTTGACAACGTTCTGTCAGGTTTTTCAATATGCAGCAGACGTATTTTGGAGTGATCCCTTGGACCCTCTCCTGGGGGACATTTGCACCTCTGTTTGGGGAATGAAAAAATAATTTCAGCCTCAGTCAACAGGAGGCAATATAGATGGGGCAGGAGCATCTGGTTTCCTGAAAGGATAGCTCTAGTCCTGGCCACATGTTCAATACCTAGGCCTGCTTAGCTACATCAGAATCTTTATTGAACAGCGTTTTTCTTTCAAAATTTATCCTCCAGGAACAAAGCACACAAGGTGGTGTAGCAAGGCTTGGAACCCAAACATTACGGGATTTACTCCTGGCTTCATCACCAACCAGCCATGTGACACTGGGCAATCACTTAGCATTAACCTCTCTGGGTCCCATCACCATGATCCTCATTCAACCCATGACCCTCACAGCAGCCACCTTTCAGAAAATGTCCTCCTTCTCTGCTTCACAGTCCGGATGCTGAGCAATGTGGAGAAACATCTCACAGTGCCAAGCGCTCGGTGCCTCCAAACATTCAAGGTGAGCAAACTCTCCTGATCCATCAGCACTCCGTGGTGGTCTGTCAGAAGTAGGCTCATTTGTTCTCTACAGAACCTGTTTCAGACCCTCTCTGTTCTCCTCAGACTATGCCAGCTCCTCAGCAGACACCTTAGCATGTTGTTTCAGAAAGGAAACAAGAAGCCATTCGGCAGGAACTGTCTTAGCTCATTGTCACCACGTGGAAAAGATCACATGGAGGCACCCGTGCTCTTTGCCCCTCCCCTGTGTCACAGTGGGAGCAGCGCCCTCCTAAACAAAGCCCTTTTCTCCTCTGTACCCCCTCTCTCCTGAAGCTTCATCCCTCCCCTCTCTGCTGGCATCTACCATCAGCACTTAAGCGAGCTCTGGACTTTTTGTCATAAGTTGTATTCACTTAACTCCTGCTATGGTCCATATTGTGTTTTCCTCAAGTCTGTATGCAGAATCTCTAACCCCCAACGTAATGGTGTTTGGAGATGGGGCCCTGATGATGGCATTAGTTCTCATATAAGAAGAGACACCAGAGAACTTGTTCTCTCTCTCTCTCTCTCCCCACCATGTGAGGACACAAAAAGAAGAAAGCCTCCTACAAGCCAGGAAGAGAGGTCTCACCAGAAACCAACTATGCTAGCACCTTGATCTTGGACTTCCAGCTTCCAGAACTGTGAGAAATAAATTTCTGTGGTTTAAGCCCCCCCGTCTGTGGTATTTTGTTCCCGCAGCCCGAGCAGACTAATACATTTCCTTGTATTAGGAAATGTAAAATTATTAATCTAAATTTTCTTCTGGTACTTTATGATCTTATTTTTTTCAATTTCAATCTCAATTTCAATCTTTTAATTTTAAAGTTAGGATTTATTTTTGGGGTAAATGGGAAGTAGAGTTTCAACTTTATATTTTTGCAAACGCTACGTCATTTGTTCCAAAACATTTTTTGGAAAATCCATTCAATACATTGATTTGAATTGTCACCTATAATACTTGCTAAATTCCCACTTGTTCCCCCCCCCCCCCCCAGTCTATGGTATTTGGTTACCCAGGGCAAGCCGACTACAACCACCATGCAGTGCCCTCCAGCTGCCACCCTAGCTCTCTCCTCCCCTTTACAGCCAAACCTGTTGAAATGTGCATTCTCCGCTTTCTGTCATTCCACACATTTATTAACCCACTGGCATCAGAGGGTGATACTAGTACTGAAAAAAAGAAAGTTTCAGTAGGGTCACACAGACTGACACTGTGCCAGGACCGACTTGGTCTGTCTAATGGGGAAAACAAATGTGGAACAAATAGCTCCCCAAGAACTGCTTAACCCTAACTGAGTTGTGTGCTCTGGTGGGGAAGTGCCGGGGTGGGGGTTACTGTGCAAGCCCCCTGCACTCACCTGGCCTGGTCTGGGGCACGAGACTAATGAGGGCATCCTGGGGTAATGACGTTTATACCATAATATGGAGGATAAATGGGAGCTGATCAGATTGCTAGAGGGGAGAGTATGACTCCAAGCATAAAAATAGTATGGAAATGATCCGAGTTGGGAAGGAGTATGTCAGATCTGAGGAGGTGAAAGGTCACAGGACTGGAGCGTCATGGGCGAGGGAAAGAGTGGCCTAGGGTGGACACTGCCCAAGAGGTATGGCTTCAAAGGCCATGCCAAGGAATTGCTAGTTATTCTAACAGCAATGTAGAACAAGTGAAGGGTTTGGAGTGAGAGAGTGATGGGTAGCATTTGCATTTAAAGAAGACCACTTGTCTCCTGGTGAAGTGGGGTTGAAGACGAAGGAGTGAATATCAGGAAACTTTTCCCAAAGGGAGAAAAGTCTTTGAGACAATGTGCAGTATTTTTTCCACACATGTTGAGATCAAAGTGTGGATCAGTGCAACCAATGCAGTGGCCTGTGCTTGCCTACACAAGGCCTCAATGTAACAAGTGAAAGGTCCTAGCATTGCTGAAGACAAACTATCAGAAAGAAACTTCCTCTTGACCTCAGGGCTGTGGGTCTGTCTTGCGTTGGCATGGATGAGTCTCTGGTTTCCTGAGCCATCCATATTCTGTCCCCACTGAGGCAGACACCCTGGGAATCATCACAGCAGATGGTGGCGCGCAGATTGGAATGGGGAAATGGAAGCATTTTCACTTTGTTTTCAAGGCCTCCGTCAACCAGCAAGTGAACGTCAAGCCCCTAGAGCCTTAGCTGGCTCGAAATTCTCCATCAATTAGGAGCCCCAAAGAAGATGTTGGAATATCTTGTTTATTCATGGAGAGTATTTTCTTTTCCTTCCTTCCTTTCTTGCTTTCTTCTTTTTCTTTCCTTCCTTCCTTTCTCTCTCTCTCTCCCTTCCTTTTCTTCCTTCCTTCCTTCCTTCCTTCCTTCCTTTTGTGCAGTATTTTTTCCACACATGTTGAGATCAAAGTGTGGATCAGTGCAACCAATGCAGTGGCCTGTGCTTGCCTACACAAGGCCTCAATGTAACAAGTGAAAGGTCCTAGCATTGCTGAAGACAAACTATCAGAAAGAAACTTCCTCTTGACCTCAGGGCTGTGGGTCTGTCTTGCGTTGGCATGGATGAGTCTCTGGTTTCCTGAGCCATCCATATTCTGTCCCCACTGAGGCAGACACCCTGGGAATCATCACAGCAGATGGTGGCGCGCAGATTGGAATGGGGAAATGGAAGCATTTTCACTTTGTTTTCAAGGCCTCCGTCAACCAGCAAGTGAACGTCAAGCCCCTAGAGCCTTAGCTGGCTCGAAATTCTCCATCAATTAGGAGCCCCAAAGAAGATGTTGGAATATCTTGTTTATTCATGGAGAGTATTTTCTTTTCCTTCCTTCCTTTCTTGCTTTCTTCTTTTTCTTTCCTTCCTTCCTTTCTCTCTCTCTCTCTCTTCCTTTCCTTCCTTCCTTCCTTCCTTCCTTCCTTCCTTCCTTCCTTCCTTCCTTTGTAGCATAGCCTGAGTCTTTGTAGAAAAGATTCAGTCTATGGGCTGGTGCTAAATCACACACTATTCATCCTTTACCCCTTCATCTCAATGAGCAAGGACTACTCATTTCCTGAAGAATGAAGTCTGGAATTTTGTGCTGGGTTTCAAGGCCCTGCCAGTCAGATCTGCTCAGCTGTCTTTTGCATCTTCATTGCTGCCCTGCGTGCCCCTGAGCTCCAGCAATCTTGTCCCTGCTTGGGCTCTGCATTTCCTTGTTTCTGCTCTTTCATTCAACAAATATTTATGGAGCACCTACTATGTACCTAGATAATAGGGATAAAATAGTGAAGAAAACAAGGTTCCTGCTTCACAGAGTTCACATTCTGGTGAGAGAGATAGATCATAAATGTCATTTGATCATCTTTGTTTTTCTGTATGTCTGAGAAAAAAATTTAATTCATTGTAAGTTGTACCATTTGAGAAACCATGACAGTGAACATTTGTGACCATTCTTCTAGACATTTCTCTCTCTATATTATACATGCACCTCCCCTGCCACACACACACACACTTTTACATCAATAGGATAAACTACACTTTGTTTACAACTCAAGAAATTATTAAGGAAATCTTTCCATGCCACTGAGTACTAATAGGGATCGTCATATCTGTATAGTATTCTATTAACTGTATTGACTATAATTTACTTAACCTTCTCTAATGGCCTTTATGTTATTTTCCTTCCTTCTCTATTTTTCCGGCCTGAAATGCTCTTTCATTCATTAACGGATATTCACATGACTCGAACTCTCAGTTGCTTCAGCCATCTGCCCAAATATCAGAAAATCTTCCCTGGGTAGCCTACGTAAAAGACTACTTCTCCCTGTCCCTCTGTTTTATTTTCCTTCAAAGCACAGACCTGAAGGAACCGAGGGACCAAGCCATATGACTGTTAATGAATGAAAAGGCATTTCAGACTGGAAAACTATAAATGAACACGACTCCCTATCTCCAGTAGGATAATGTCTGAGTCCTCAACAAAGTGTAGTCTCCTATATCCTGAAGACCCCTGAATCAATTCTTGTGCTCATTCTCTCCACTCCGCCCTCTTCTTCGGCATCTTCAATATGGAATGCTGGTAATTATGAAGTATCTCCCTGTTTCCTCATTGCCTTGCTAGGCTCTGCCTTCCAGGAACTTTAATACCAAGTAGAATGGCATAAGCACCATTCATCTATTCAGTGTTTGCTGAATGTTTACTTATTCTTTAAGACACATGTCAGGTATTACTTCCCAGTCTCCATCACTGACACCACCTCCCCAGCACCAGTAAAGGGCACTTCTCAAGGCCCCTAGAGGACAAGTGTCCTTGACCATTCCTCTCTCATTCTATTTATCTCACAGAAGTAATTATCTGTTCACACGTCTGGCTCCACCACTAGAATGTAAACCCACATGATCAGGAGTTTTCCTCCTTAATTTTTCTCTGTACTTAAAACAGTGCTGGACATAAGCAAACTTCTCCATATGTATTTGTGGAACGATTGAGGGAACAATGCTAAAGAAACCATAATTTTTAAATTGTGCAGTAGTGATAGAAATCTCTCTGTTGAGGTCTGTGTAGCACAATCTTACACAAGGCTGACTGACTTGTGACGGCTTGTCATGACTATTATATACTCCAAATCTCATAGAGAAACGAGTCTCTAGTTTCATCTCTTAATTAAAAAAACGGAGCATTGCTACCTACGTCATCCTTTTCACAGGGCCTTCACACTCCCTCTCTCATCTGTCCCACAATGACCCTGCCAACTAGGATTCCTCCTCAGAATAAGCATGAAGCCCAGCACAGTTCTACAAGGTGATGTGACTTTCTGAGGGTGATGTATGTTGGTTACAGAGGAATCAGAATTAGCATCTGGGATTAGCGCCTGATTGTTTTGAAAGATGCTCGTCATCCAGGGATCAGTTTTATTGACTTTGAAGGCTAAGCAGGGTACTCAGGAAGAAAAGCTCTAGGCTCTACCCCTCAGGGGCAAAATCCAAGAAGAAAAGAGCCAGAGGCAAGGAGAGAGTTGATGTCACTCTGCTGTACCATCATCTTCTCTTGATCCCTTGTAACCCCTCCTCTGTCCACCAGGAAGGAATAGAAAGATACTTCGATTATGCAGTGATGTGTTTCAATTCAAATGCCCTCAAATTCATCAATGTTGATGGATACTTCAGTCCAAAACCCTGGGTTAAGTGCTGTGGGAAACCAAAAGATGAGTGGGGCATCCTCTGCCATAGTGGATAATTGTATGAACAAAAAGGATTCCTATGTGAGCAGTATTCATACATTCATATATAAACTCACTTACTCAAAACATATTTACTAAATGCCCACTGTGTCCCAGGCAAGGTACTAGGTGTTAGGAATACAGTGGTGAAAAGACAAGGTTTATGCTCTTGTGGTACTTCCATTTTACTGAAGAAGAATCAGGATAGATAAACATTTATTTGCCTTAAGGAATTTGCCCAAATAACAGCCAGTGATTTAAGCTTCAGCAGTGTGACTCTAGATCCTTGCTCTTAGTCACCATCCTATTCTACCTAGAACCCCAGATTCCTGAAACAAAATAGGAAACCTCGTGTATGGTCAGGCCATTCACGGCGTTTGTCCCCCTGTTTTCTGTATACCCCCTGCTCCACCAGGCCCTGCTTCACTCACATGACTCTCCAATCCCCTTAATTATAGGGCTTAATCAGTAACTCCCTGCATGCTTGCCCCCTGCCCCAGCCCTGGTTTCCCTGGCAACTGATGAGCCCACCTGATGTCAATTCCGCCTATAAATGGTAGCCTCCTTCTCCCCCTAGGCGGGGAGGGTTGTTGCCATGATCTGCTTGCTGTCGGCCATCCATGATGAGAACGTCGCTCCAGGACCTTTTGCTTCAGACATGTAAGAGCCCCTGTCCAGTATAAACCGTCGATGTCTCTGTCGCTGTATGTGGGCTCTTTATTTAGTGTCGAAGCTGAGCAACTACAAGGTTTGCAGGCCTGCGGTGAGCGGCCCAACAACTGAGCCAGCCAGGGGGCCGAGGAAGCTCCCGTGAGCACAGAAATGTCAGGAAATAAGGTCGGGGAACGGAAGGTTGCAGATGTGATCCTGGGGTGGCCGCCCACTAGCCTGTGAGGCCCTGTGGCAGCTGTCTACCGTGACAGATGTCTTTCTCTTCCATTAGAGTGACGATATCCTGTTAACCTCAGAGTCTCTTTCCACTTTAAAAGTAGCAGCCCCACGCTCGTGGCTCATCTGACTGCACGGGGATGGCTGGTGAATGCAGACAGAACACAAGGACCTGGATTATCTACAAAATGGCAGCGTACCCCCGACCCACCCCCACTCAACGACTACAGGCACAGGCTTTAGGATTGTTAACTGAGGGACAGGATCGGGAACTGGAGTGGCCAGTTACCCGGAGGGTCTGCTTGGGCCTGTGGCAACGGTGTAATCTTAAGGGTGCCCTTGGGCCTCTGGTCCCACCTGAGGAAGGAGGCAGAGCCCTCATACAGTGTGATGGAACAGCAGCGACATGTGTCTACACAACAGGCGGAGGACGATACCAAAAGGCCCACCCGAGTCAGGGAGCAACGCGAAACACCACTCTTCAGGGTCGAGAACACCTGTGTGGGGGACCTACAGGACCCACGGACGTCGATAGTGACCAAGGAACCCACATTATTGGCCGTGAGGTTCAGGAAAGGGCCGATGCAAATGAAACGTGCTGGCGTTTCCACGTGCCTTACAGCCCCACTGCTGCCGGGCTAACGCAGAGGGTGAGGGGGCCGCGTCAGCAGCAGGTGAGACGGGAAAGCCGCTCTCAACGTGTGGACACACCCCAGGAACAATGGGCCCGTGAACCCAGAGGCCGCTAGTCCACGTCAGCCGAGTTCAGCTGTTGACCACCGAGGGATGTTGCCAACTATCGGTCAGGACGATAAGTCGCTTTTGCCCCGGCCACGGCATCTACTCCCAGGGAACACATTATAAAACCGGCCCTGAGACTGGCAGGTAAGTCCCCGCGGGTTTGGGTTTGCTGCCTCGTGGGGAATAGGATTAGAAAGGGATTTACAGATCTCACCTGTCTCCTGCCCGGCCCCACCTGAGACCACTGAGGTAATGAATCCAGGCCCTGACTGAAGGAAAGCACCATCATATTAACCCCGTGGGCCCCTCCAGGATTCGGCACTGGCTGTAGGGACTGAGGGTGGAGAGGTGGGATGGTGCCGCCCCCCAGGACAGGAGCCACAGGCAGGGGTGGTACTATCTCAGGCTGCTGTCACTGCTTGTATTTTCTTTAATGGTCATGATCTTCCCTGCACTGTGCCTGTTATGAACATCTTACATTTTGTCCCTGACCTGAATGGAGGGAATCTGTTCACGAACTGGGCACAGTGGTGGCCTCACTGCAAAACGAGTCTGAGTGCTGGGTCGACAGCGAGATGCCATTGTCATTCTCCTCTGGACTTTCAAGAAAAACTGACCTTATAAGCAGCTGGCTGCAAAGTTTGCCCACTTCTTGGACTCTTGATACTCCTTAGCTGCTATTGCCTGTATCGCATTTGTGGTGTTTGGTTGCAGCGCCCTCTCTGTACCTGACCCCAAGGGTATCACGGAAGAGAGGTGGGCCAAGAGTGTAAGGGTGGTGCAGGGTCTGTAGGGGTGGAGGGTATGGTCAGGCCACTCAACATGGCTGTTCTCTTGCTCTCCGTCCATCCCCTGCTCCACCAGGCCCTGCTTCACTCACATGACTCTCCAATCCTCTTAATTACTGGGCTTCATCAGTAACTGCCTGCATGCTTGCCCCCTGCCCCAGCCCCTGGTTTCCCTGGCAACTGATGAGCCCACCTGACATCAAGTCCCCCTCCCCCATAAATGATAGCCTCCTTCTCCGCTGAGTAGCTAAGTCTGCTGTCATGTCCTGCCAGCCGTCTGCTGCACATGGTGGGATGTCACTCCAGGACCTTTTGCTTCAGATATGTAGGATCCCCTGTCCAATAAACCATTGATGTCCCTGTTGCTGTATCCAGCCTTTCTTTAGTTTGGAGGCTGGGCAACTACAAGGCTTACAGACCTGTGGGGTGCAGCCCAATAACTACTTAGTCAGAATAAATAAGACGTAAACTAAGAACATGATGACTGTGCAATTAGGAAATGATGTAAAGACACATATTTATAAAACCTGGTGACCTAGATAGCCCTCTAGCCTAGATAATGAATGAATGGGGTAGTTCATAGAAACATGGATTCACTTCTGATGAGCTGATGACCTTGTTGACAGTGACCATTTCAAAGCAATTGTATTTTTTTAAATGGAGATCTCGGCCTTTTTTTAAAAAAAAATAAATTTATTTAATTATTTTTGGCTGCGTTGGGTCTTGGTTGCTGCGTGCGGGGTTTCTCCAGTTGCGGCACGCGGGGTCTGCTCTTGGTTGTGGTGCGTGGGCTTCTCATTGAGGTGCCTTTTCTTGTTGCAGAGCACGGGCTCTAGGCATGCGGGCTCAGTAGTTGTGGCTCACGGGCTCCAGAACACAGGTTCAGTAGTTGTGGCACGCAGGCTTAGTTGCTCCACAGCGTGTGGGATCTTCCCGGATCAGGGATCGAACCCGTGTCCCCTGCATTGGCCGGTGGATTCTTAACCACTGCGCCACCAGGCAGGTCCCCAAAATCTTATTTTGATTAATGGATTGTAGTTATTGTGATTGCAACACTTAGATATTTTTCACCTTTCTAATCAAATAGAAGCTGTATTCATTTACTAGGGCTGCCACAATGAAGCAGCACAAATGCAAATGGGTTGTCTTGCAGTTCGGGAGGCTAGAAGTCAAAAACCAAGGAGTCAGCAGGGCCATGCACCCCCTGAAGCCTGTACTTGGACCTTCCTTGCCTCTTGCTAGCTTCTAGTGGTTTGGGATTCCTAGGCTTGCAGTTGTATAATCCTCATATGTATTGTTTTCTCTGTTTGTCTTAACTTTCAGTTTCATTTTGATTCTTTTTTCCAGTAAGCAAAACTCAGACTCCACGCCCCACCCACTTCTCCTCTCACGCCAACCGTAAGCTGCTGCCTCGTTCACTCTGTGGCAGTCAGACTCTGGACAGAACCATGGCCCTGATGCAGGCTCCAGGGAGCCCCAGCCCTGGGCAGACCTGTGCACTGATCCTGATCTTCACCGTGCTCCTGCAGGCCCTCTGTGTGGCCGTGACTTACGTGTACTTCACCAACGAGCTGAAGCAGGTCAGTACGATGCGCACGCTCTCTGAACAGAGGCTCTGGGCAACCCTCTGGTTAACTGCCTTTATTGGCTTCTCTGGGAAGACTTTACAGAGGAAGAGAATCCTCTCTTTCTCTGTCTGGGGACCCCAACTGCTAATGCATATCATTACTGAGGACTTTGCAAAAGCGAATTGAAGGGACTCTGTGCACAAAGTGCAGTTACAGAACTGGCTCCACCAGTTACGAGCAGATGCGGGCAACAAAACTCCTGAGGTAGTTTTGTCTTCAACAGAATGTCATAATATTAACAGCTGCCATTCATTGAGTGCTTTCTGCTTAATGCTTTATAGTTCTTGACTCAAATTCTCGTGAACCCAGAGGCCGCTAGTCCACGTCAGCCGAGTTCAGCTGTTGACCACCGAGGGATGTTGCCAACTATCGGTCAGGACGATAAGTCGCTTTTGCCCCGGCCACGGCATCTACTCCCAGGGAACACATTATAAAACCGGCCCTGAGACTGGCAGGTAAGTCCCCGCGGGTTTGGGTTTGCTGCCTCGTGGGGAATAGGATTAGAAAGGGATTTACAGATCTCACCTGTCTCCTGCCTGGCCCCACCTGAGACCACTGAGGTAATGAATCCAGGCCCTGACTGAAGGAAGGCACCATCATATTAACCCCGTGGGCCCCTCCAGGATTCGGCCCTGGCTGGAGGGACTGAGGGTGGAGAGGCGGGATGGTGCCGCCCCCCAGGACAGGAGCCACAGGCAGGGGTGGTACTATCTCAGGCTGCTGTTACTGCTTGTATTTTCTTTAATGGTCATGATCTTCCCTACACTGTGCCTGTTATGAACATCTTATATTTTGTCCCTGACCTGAATGGAGGGAATCTGTTCACGAACTGGGCACAGTGGTGGCCTCACTGCAAAACGAGTCTGAGTGCTGGGTCGACAGCGAGATGCCATTGTCATTCTCCTCTGGACTTTCAAGAAAAACTGACCTTATAAGCAGCTGGCTGCAAAGTTTGCCCACTTCTTGGACTCTTGATACTCCTTAGCTGCTATTGCCTGTATCGCATTTGTGGTGTTTGGTTGCAGCGCCCTCTCTGTACCTGACCCCAAGGGTATCACGGAAGAGAGGTGGGCCAAGAGTGTAAGGGTGGTGCAGGGTCTGTAGGGGTGGAGGGTATGGTCAGGCCACTCAACATGGCTGTTCTCTTGCTCTCCGTCCATCCCCTGCTCCACCAGGCCCTGCTTCATTCACATGGCTCTCCAATCCTCTTAATTACGGGGCTTCATCAGTAACTGCCTGCATGCTTGCCCCCTGCCCCAGCCCCTGGTTTCCCTGGCAACTGATGAGCCCACCTGACATCAAGTCCCCCTCCCCCATAAATGATAGCCTCCTTCTCCGCTGAGTAGCAAAGTCTGCTGTCATGTCCTGCCAGCCGTCTGCTGCACATGGTGGGATGTCACTCCAGGACCTTTTGCTTCAGATATGTAGGATCCCCTGTCCAATAAACCATTGATGTCCCTGTTGCTGCATCTGGGATCTTCAGTCTCGAGACTGGGCAACTACAAGGTTTGCAGACCTCTGTAGGATGCGGCCCAACACCTGGTATCCAGGACCCAGGGACATCTTTGCAGAATTGGAAGCAAAACAAGACTGTGTCATATTCAAAATAGATAAATTGGAACTTACCTCCAGAATTCCCATCATTTGTTATAGTCTGTCCCCAAATCTCCAGGTGGCAAAGTAATAAACATCAGCTAGTAAAACGTGAGACGTGGAACGGTGTGTGACTGTTCCCCAAGACCTACTCTGCTTATGATTATCAAATGATGTATGCTTGCAATTTCACAATAATATCTCGCTACTCTTAACGGCCTTTTTAGAAGTCTACCGTTATCTTAGCAGGGGCAGGGGACAAATAAAAGCAGAAAAAAGTAGGATTTGGGAACGTGACGAAGAGCTGGATGCTACTTCTGACACTAAAGACATTATCCTGGTCTCAGGTGGCTCATGTGGGCTCCAGACCTTCAGCTCTCCTGGAGTAGTTCATGCACAAAGGAGAACACAGCATCAATGCTCAGGTGAGGCTCCCACTGAAAATGACCAACCTTGGTTGATGAGAAAGGCATCTTCTCTGAAGGAGTGCCAGTGGCTCATGTCAACATTAGGGGCATAGCTCTGGAATATTAGAGAAGAAATCTAGCGGTGGAACAGTAACGAAGTAGGGAAGGGAGTGAAGTGTTTGAGCAGAAGATTCTGTTCCCTTTGAACATGAAGGCAAGCTGCCCATTTAGACCCTAGAAACAAGGGAGTACTGGGAGGGAGGGAGTCAGCAAATGATACTTAAAAAGGCGCTGTTGACTCAAGGAGAGTTTTGTTTCTAAGCTCAGTAGTAACAACTCAGCCCTTTAAAATCCAAGAGGAAAACAGATACGGGCACAGGCCCCATGATCTTGGTGTGGCTTAGATTTCAATTCAGGCAGGATTTATGACTTCACTGGGTGGTGCTAATGAAACACAGGGCATGTTGACTCATTTCTGCTTGACATTTAATTTGCTGCATGATTTCTAGCATGTTCTATCTGATACAGGTGTTTTCAGGATGGACAGATCATTCAAAAAATGCCTTATTTTTTAAAGAGGTGGTAATACTAAAAAGAAAGCAAAAAAGGGTAAGATCTAAGTGCTGTACAAGTTTAAACTTTCAACCCTATCTAATTCATGGTTCTTTCAATCGTAATAGGTCATTTATGGACTCAGTGTCTACTGTGGTTTTGGCCTCAAGTTTAATATGCCTGGCAGAAATCCAGAGGGGAAAGATGAAGAGACTCAGGTAATTCTGGTTAATATGTGTAAAAGGAAGACATAGTCATTTTAAAGCCTAAAAAATGGAAAGCTTTTTGACTTGCCAAAGCATAAAAATAATAGGATGTGATTGATTGAATTGAAGATTTACTTGGCAATAATGTGGCAAACGTTTTAATAACCATTGCTATGTTTTAAAAGTGGTGGACAGTGACACATTATATCGTATAAACTTGCCAGGAAGTGGAGGAGAAAACGGAGGTAAGAAACCATCTGTCTAAGAAGTAGGTCAAATGTTTGTCCGGCATATGATCTGAGAGAGAACTTGTGCTAGAGATGGGAGATAAACAAAGAAGGATATCAGAAAGGAAGCCAGCAAGAGCTGGGCTCCAGAGCCAGGCAGGCAGGCTTGCAGGTAATTCCTAGCTTTGTTGCTCTGTGATGTTGAGGCTATTTTGATTACAGTTGCTGCATAACAAATTACCCCAGAACTTGTAAAGTGAAAGCCATTTCATTTTGCTCCTGATCTTATGGGGCAGAACTTCAGGAAGGGCTGCACTGGGTAGCTCTTACTTGGGGTCTCATGAGGTTGCAGTTAGACGTTGGCTAGATCTGCCATCATCTGAAAGCTCGAGGTTGAGCCAGATATGACAGCAAGGTGGGGGCTGTTGGTTGGGAGTTCAGCCATGTTCAGGTAATGCTCCAGCATAGCAGCCTTTGGGATGGCAAACTTCTTACCTGTTGGTTGTTCTTTGCCAGAGCAAGCGTTCTAATGGAAGCTGGCGGTAGATGCATGGCATTTATAATGAAGCCTTGGAAGTCAGTCATTTCAATCATACTCTGTTGGTGGAAGTAGTCACAACCCCCGGGGTAGGGGGAATTAGACTCTGTCATTTGACTGGAGTGGGAAGGCCACATTTTAGAGGATGGGTGATATGGTTGTAGCCATCTTTCTAAAAATCTGCCACAGTGGCCTTGAGAAAAATAACCTCTAAAGCTTAGTTTACCTGTCTGTAAAATGAAAATAACAATATTTTATGAAAGATTATGATAACTAAGATCATCTATACCATTTTTCTAGATTCCACATATATGCGTTAATATACAATATTTGTTTTTTTCTTTCTGACTTACTTCACTCTGTATAAAACAGGTAACTAATGAGAACCTACTGTATAGCTCGGGGAACTCTACTCAGTGCTCTGTGGTGACCTAAATGGGAAGGAAATCCAAAAAAAGGGGATATGTGTATACATATAGATGATTCACTTTGCTGTACCGTGGAAGCTAACACAACACTGTAAAGCAACTATACTCCAATCAAAATTAATTTAAAAAAAGATTATAACTAAAAGAATAATACTTATAAGAGACTTAGCCTGGTACTGGAAACCCAGTGAATCTTTCATCAATGTTTGCTGTTAAGTCATGGAACTCGGGGTGCTTACTCTAGCTCCCATTTTTACAAGACTAGGGTACAAAATCATGCCATATCTCTTTAATCTTCAAATTATAAGTACCTCTAACTCTCCTCTTACATATCCTTGAGGAGATTCTTTTCTCCTCCCCAGGGTCTGACCTCCTGTG
This sequence comes from Neophocaena asiaeorientalis asiaeorientalis, assembly GCF_003031525.2. Lineage (NCBI taxonomy): Eukaryota > Metazoa > Chordata > Mammalia > Artiodactyla > Phocoenidae > Neophocaena > Neophocaena asiaeorientalis. The sequence continues at coordinate 9,368 of NW_020172773.1, read as the reverse complement.
ACAATAGCAAAATATTCATTAAGGGGCTTCCCTGGTGGCGCAGTGCTTGAGAATCTTCCTGCTAATGCAGGGGACACGGGTTCGAGCCCTGGTCTGGGAGGATCTCACATGCCGCAGAGCAACTAGGCCCGTGAGCCACAACTACTGAGCCTGCGCGTCTGGAGCCTGTGCTCCGCAACAAGAGAGGGCGTGATAGTGAGAGGCCCGCGCACCGCGATGAAGAGTGGCCCCCGCTTGCCACAACTAGAGAAAGCCCTCGCACAGAAACGAAGACCCAACACAGCAAAAATAAATAAATTAATTAAAAAACTCCTACCCCCAACATCTAAAAAAAAAAAAAAAACTCATTAAGTCCTGGTCATTCACTTTCTTGACACTGCTCCTTGGGTGTCATCTTTGCCAGACAAGTTTACTTACTGTGGTAGGCATTCCCACAAAGGCTGCTCAGCCTCTTCTGTTCTAAACCCTGTCTTCTCTGCCCAAGATCCAAACTATTCCTGTAGGCCTGAAGAGAATTCCTTGCCTCACTAAGAGCAGAGGTCCCTCCAAATAGTAGTTTTCTCATCACCGTCTCCTCCACTTCCACATGTAGCCCCACCTGCACCCATTCTTTTCTTCTCACCTTATGTCTCAAAACATAGACACATCTCTGGTTTCTAAGGCTGAGTACCTCAGTCTTGCAGTCTGTTCCCATCCTTTCCCTCTTCTATGGAACATCGCTACACTGACGATGCCTTCTCTTATGGCTTCAACTGCTTCCTTGAGATTGTCACCTTCCCTTGAGTCTGTCAAATGCCAAAGCCTTTCCAAGTTACTAAAGCAAACTCAACCAGCTATGCCCTTCCTTCAGTCTTGCTTCCTGTCAAGCTGCTGTACTCTCCTCTCCTTCACCACCGGCCTCACTGCCTCCAAGTCCTTGTCACCATTCATTCTTTACTCCCTGTAATCTGTCTCCTGCTCTGTCTTTGTAGAAGCTGTTCTTGCAAAGGACTCTTGGGGCTTCCTGATTTAAGTTGCTGTTTTGAGGTGGCTTGTTGGACAATAGTAGTTAAGTAACACAGTGATCAGTCCAGGATCTTGACCCATGTGATGCTTGCAAAGCCCAGTCCTTCCACATCAGCAGGTCATGGGGAGCAAGGCTAATGCCTTCTTGTGGGGACTTTGACTTTCAAGTGAAGTTGTCATAGGAAATATTTAGAATTTGTTTTTTGTCTTTTTAAATCTGAAAGTCTTACATTAAGGAGTATTGTAGGTAGAGGGAATGGGGGACAGCGTTTTAAAGGAATCACTTAGGAAGCATGTGCCTGTCTTCTACTTTCTCACAGCTTTTTTATAATTTGCTTCCTGGCATAAAGGTAGTTGGGGATGTTTGGAGTCCAGACCAACACATTCTTTCACAGGGAGAAACTGAGGCCTAGAGTAGCCAAATGACTTCCTTAAAGTGTCAAATATGCTAAAGTGCCAGGAATTTTGTACTCAGTTTTTAGGTATATATGGGTTTATTTTTATGTGTTTTTTTAGAAAAATGATTGGATACATGTTTATAGCAAGTCAAGCCATACAGAGGTCTGTTTAAAAAATAAAATTCTCAACCTCCTTTTCTACTTTATTACTGAGGTAGTTAATTGTAACAGTTGGATAAACCTTCCATACTTCTTTATGCTAACATTTATTTTATCTTATCAGTGATATAGTTCCAGGTAAGTAAAAATGGTCTAAGTTTTCCCATTTTCAAATTGATAGTTGATATATCGTAAAAGGAACCTCTTTAAAGTATACAATTCAGTGCTTAACATAACATATGGAACAAGGTTATGCAACCATCACCATTACCTAATTTAGAACATTTTCATCACCCCAAAAGGAGACTGACCCATTAGCAGTCACTTCTTAGTCTTCTCTTCAGTCCTGGTAACTACTTATCTCCTTTGTCTTTATAGATTGTCCATTCTAGACATTTCATGTAAATGGAATCATACAATATGTAGCCTTCTGTGTCTGGATTCTTTCACTCAGCATGTTTTCAAGCCTCATATTGGTAGCATGTATCAGTACATTCTTTATGGCCAAATACTTTCATCGTAAGGACGGGCCAGTTTGTTTACCCATTCATCAGTTGGACATCTGGCTATTATGAATAATAGCTCTATGAGTATTTGTATATACAAGTCTTATGTGTACCCAAGTCTTAACTATTATTTCTCTTGAGTATGTACCTAGGAGTAGAATTGCTGGGTCATATGGTAATTTCATGTTTAACTTTTTGAAGAATTGTCAAACTGTGTTTCAAAGCACCTACAGCATTTTACATTCCCAGCAGTGTCTGAGGATTCCAATTTCTCCACATCCGTGACCATTTTTGTTGTCATCTTGATTATAAATGTTCCAGTGTGTGTAGTGTGATATTTCATTATGGTTTTGATTTATGCTTCCCGAATGAGTAATGATATCTAGTGTATTTTCACATGTTTATCGGCCACTTGCATATTTTCTTTGGAGAAATGTCTATTCAAATTTTTTTTATTGTTTCTAGATTTTTTGATGATGGCCAATCTGACTGGTGTGAAATGATATCTTATTGTAGTTTTAATTTCCATTTCTCTAATGATTAATGATGTTGAGCATTCTTTCATGTGTTTGTTGGCAGTCTGTATATCTTCTTTGGAGAAATGTCTATTTAGGTCTTCTGCCCATTTTTGGATTGGGTT
>NW_020172773.1:0-6220 GCF_003031525.2 Neophocaena asiaeorientalis asiaeorientalis | reverse complement strand
GTCCCATTTGTTTATTTTTATTCCCATTTCTCTAGGAGGTGGGTCAAAAAGGATCTTGCTGTGATTTATGTCATAGAGTGTCCTGCCTATGTTTTCCTCTAAGAGATTCCTAGGTTCTGGCCTTATATTTTTGTCTTTAATCCATTTTGAGCTTATTTTTGTGTATGGTGTTAGGGAGTGATCTAATCTCATACTTTTACTTGTACCTGTCCAGTTTGCCCAGCACCAGTTATTGAAGACGCTGTCCTTTCTCCCCTGTACATTCCTGCCTCCTTTATCAAAGATAAGGTGACCTTATGTGTGTGGGTTTAGCTGGGAGGTCTCTTGTGGACCAGTGTCCTGAAGTTGGGTGTCCCACATCAGAGGCCCAGCACAGACTCCTGGCTGCAGCACCAAGAACCTTTCATCCACATGGCTCAGAATAAAAGGGAGAAAAAGTAGAAAGAAAGAAAGGAAGAAAGCAAGAGAAAGAAAAAGAAAGGGGATAAAATAAAGATAAAACGAAATAAAGTTATTAAAATAAAAAATAATTATTAAGAAAAAAAAAATTTTAAGGAAAAAAAAGGACGTATAGAACCCTAGGACAAATGGTGAAAGCAAAGCTATACAGACAAAAGCTCACACAGAAGTATACACACTCACAAAAAGAGGAAAAGGGGAAAAAATAATAAATCTTGCTCCCAAAGTCCACCTCCTCAATTTGGGATGATTCGTTGTCTATTCATGTATTCCACAGATGCAGGGTACATCAAGTTGATTGTGGAACTTTTTAATCCGCTGCTTTGAGGCTGCTGGGAGGGATTTCCCTTTCTCTTCTTTGTTCTCACAACTCCTGGGACTCAGCTTTGGATTTGGCCCCGCCTCTGCCTGTAGGTGGCCGGAGGGCGTCTGTTCTTCGCTCAGACAGGAAGGGGTTAAAGGAGCAGCTGCTTCGGGTCTCTGGCTCACTCAGGCCTGGGGCGGGAAGGGTGTGGATATGGGGCGAGCCTGCGGAGGTAAAGGCCAGCGGGACGTTGCACCAGCCCGAGGCACTCCGTGCGTTCTCCCGGGGAAGTTGTTCCTGGATCCCAGGACCCTGGCAGTGGCGGGCTGCACAGGCTACCTGGAAGGGAGGTGTGGATACTGGCCTGTGGTCGCACACAGGCTTCTTGGTGGTGGCAGCAGCAGCCTTAGCATCTCATGTCTGTCTCCAGGGTCCTCGCTGTTAGCCGCGGCTCGCGCGCCCGTCTCTGGAGCTCCTTTAAGCAGTGCTCTTAATCCCCTCTCCTCGCGCAGCAGGAAACAGAGAGAAGAAAAAGTCTGCTTCCTCTTTGGCAGGTCCATACTTTTCCCCCCGGACTCCCTCCCGGCTAGCCATGGTGCACTAACCCCCTGCAGGCTGTGTTCACGCCGCCAACCCCAGTCCTCTCCCTGGGATCTGACCTCCGGAGCCAGTGCCTCAGCTCCCAGCCCCGCCCACCCCTGCGGGTGAGCAGGCAAGCCTCTCGGGCTGGTGAGTGCTGGTCGGCTCCGATCCTCTGTGCGGGAACCTCTCTGCTTTGCCCTCCGCAGCCCTATGGCTGCGCTCTCCTCCGTGGCTCCGAAGCTCCCCGCTCCACCACCCGCAGTCTCCGCCCACAAAGGGGCTCCTAGTGTGTGGAAACCTTTCCTCCTTCACGGCACCCTCCCACTGGTGCAGGTCCCATCCCTATTGTTTTGTCTCTGTTTATTCTTTTTTCTTTTGCCCTACCCAGGTACGTGGGGGAGTTTCTTGCCTTTTGGGAGGTCTGAGGTCTTCTGCCAGCGTTTAGTAGGTGTTCTGTAGGAGTTGTTCCACGTGTAGATGTATTTCTGGTGTATCTGTGAGGAGGAAGGTGATCTCCACGTCTTACTCTTCCGCCATCTTCCCTATTTCCCCTGCCATGACTCCTGATATTTTTTTAATTAAAAAAAATTTTTTTTAATATAATTTTGGCGGTGTTGGGTCTTTGTTGCTGCGCTCAGGCTTTCTCTAGTTGCGGTGAGCAGGGGTTACTCTTCGTTGCGGTGTGCGGGCTTTTCATTGCGGTGGCTTCTTGCGGAGCATGGGCTCTAGGCACGGGGGCTTCAGTAGTTGTGGCTCGTGGGCTTAGAGCACAGGCTCAGTAGTTGTGGCATATGGGCTTAGTTGCTCTGTGGCATGTGGGATCTTCCTGGACCAGGGGTCGAAGCCATGTCCCCTGCATTGGCAGGTGGATTCTTAACCAGTGTCCCACCAGGGAAGCCCTAGTCTGATTTTATTTTTGAATTGCAATAGTTCTTTGTATATTCTGGAAACAAGTCCCAAACTGAATATATAATTTGCAAATGTTTTCTCCCATTCTTTTTACATTCTTGATAGTGTCCTTGATGCACACAAGGCTCAAAATTTTAATAAACTCATTTACCATATGTGCATGTTTGTTATATCTAAAAATTTGTTGCTTAATCCAAGTTCATGAAACTTGTACATTCTAGACATTTTGTAGTATTAGTTTTTACACTTGGTCATTCCATTTTGAGTTTATTTTTCTACATGTTATGAAGTAAGGGTTTAGATTTAATCTTTTGCATATGGATTTTCATTTATCCCAGCATCATTTGTCAAGACTGTCCTTTCTCCATTAAATGGTCTTAACACCCTTGCTGAAAATCAATTGACCATAGTTCTATAGGTTTATTTCTGGACTCTTCAATTCTATCACATGTATCTGTGTTTATCCTTATGTTATTACCAGATTATCTTGATTATTATAGCTTTGTAATAAGTTCTGAAATTGGGAAGTGTGAGACCACCAACTTTTGTTCTTTTTCAAGATTGTTTTGGCTAATCTGAACTTCCTGAACTTCCACAGGGATTTTAAACTCAGATTGTCAAGTTCGTAAATGCATCTGGAGTTTCGATGAAGATTGCGTTGAATCTGTAGGTCAATTTGGGAAGTTTTGACACCTCAATTTTGAGACTTTCAATCCATGAACATGAGATATCCTTCCATTTGTTTAGGTCTTTACTTTCTTTTAATGATGTTTTCTGGTTTCCGGTGTACAAGTCTCTTTCATTAACCTTATTCCTAAGAATTCTTGGTACTGTCATAAGTAGAATTATCAATTTTATTTCTTTGGATTGTTCATTACTAGTATATAAACATACAATTGACTGTAACTGTATTCTGCAGTCTTGCTGAACTAGTTTGTTAGCATTTAATTTTTTGTGTGGATTTTTTAGGATTTTGATATATAAGATAAGTGACAATTGCAAATAGGGTTTGATTTCTTTGTAATTTGTTTTGTTTTCATATTCTTTTCCATTATGGTTTATTACAGGATATTGAATATAGTTCCCTGTAGTATACAGTAGAACTTTGCCTATTTTATATATAGTAGTTTGTATCTGCTAATCGCAAACTCCTAATTATCCCTCCCCCACCCCATTTTCCCTTTGGTAGCCATGAATTTGTTTTCTATGTCTGTGAGTCTGTTTCTGTTCTGTAAATAAGTTCATTTGTATCATATGTATCATATTTTAGATTCCACATATAAGTGATATCCTATGGTATTTGTCTTTTTGTGACTTCACTTAGTATGATCATCTCTAGGTCCATCCATGTTGCTGCAAATGGCATTATTTCATTCTTTTTTATGGCTGAGTAGTATTCCTTTGTGTATACATACCACATCTCCTTTATCCATTCATCTGTCTATGGACATGGCTGCTTCCATGTTTTGGCTTTTGTAAATAATGCTGCTATGAACATTGGTGTGCATGTATCTTTTCAAATTAAAGTCTTCTCTGGATATATGCCCAGGAGTAGGATTGTTTTCTAGGAACCTCTATACTGTTTTCCATAGTGACTGCACCAATTTACGTTCCCATGGAAAATGTTGGAAGGTTCCCTTTTTCTTCACACCCTCTGCAGCATTTATTTTATAGCAGGCAGACTCTCAACCACTGTGCCACCAGGGAAACCCCATTGTAGTTTTTTAAAAAGTTTTTATTGCAGTATACTTGACTTGCAATGTTGTGTTAGTTTCAGGTGTACAGCAAAGTGAATCAGTTATACATATATCCTTTTTTTTAAAGATTCTTTTCCCTTATAGACCATTACAGAGTATTGAGTAGAGTTTCCTGTGCTTTACAGCAGGTTCTTATTAATTATTTATTTTATATAGAGTAGTGTGTTTATGTCAGTCCCCATCTCCCAGTTTATTCCTCCCCTCACCCCATCCCCTGGTAACCATAAGTTTGTTTTCTACATTCGTGACTCTACTTCTGTTTTGTAAATAAGTTCATTTGTACCTTTCTTTTTAGATTCCACATATAAGTGATATCATATGATATTCGTCTTTCTCTGTCTGACTTACTTCACTCAGTATGGCAAACTCTAGTTCCATCCATGTTGCTGCAAATGGCATTATTTTTTTTTATGGCTGAGTAATATTCTATTGTATATATATACCACATCTTCTTTATCCATTCCTCTGTCGATGGACATTTAGGTTGCTTCCATTTCCTGGCTATTGTAAATAGTGCTGCAGTGAACATTGGGGTGCAGGTATCCTTTCAAACTATGGTTTTCTTCAGATATATGCCCAAGAGTGTGATTGTTGGATCATATGGCAACTCTATTTCAAGTTTTTAAAGGAACCTCCATACTGTTTTCCATAGTGGCTGCACCAGTTTACATTCCCATGAACAATGTAGGAAGGTTCCATTTTCTCCACACCCTCTCCAGCATTTATTCTTTATAGAATTTTTGATGATTGTCATTCTGACCTGTGCGAGAATGTAGTTTTGATTTGCATATCTCTAATAATTAGTGATGTTGAGCATCTTTTCATGTTCCTCTTGGACATCTGTATGTCTTCTTTGCAGAGATGTCTATTTAGATCTTCAGCCCATTTTTGGATTGGGTTCTTTGGCTTTTTAGATATTGAGATGCACAAGTTCTTTGTATATTTTGGAGATTAATCCCTTGTCAGTTGCTTCGTTTGCAAATAATTTCTACCATTTTGAGGGTTGTCTTTTTGTCTTGTTTATAGTTTCCTTTGCTATGCAAAGGATTTTAAGTTTAATTACATCCCATTTGTTTATTTTTGGTTTTATTTTATTTATTTATTTTTGCGGGACATGGGCCTCTCACCGCCACGGCCCCTCCCATTGCGGAGCACAGGCTCCAGACACACAGGCCCAGCGGCCATGACCCACGGGCCCAGCCACTCCGAGGCACGTGGGATCCTCCTGGACTGGGGCACGAACCCATGTCCCCTGAATCAGCAGGCAGACCCTCAACCATTGCGCCACCAGGGAAGCCCTGTTCTTAATTTTATTACTCCAGGAGGTGGATCAAAAAAGTTCTTGCTGTCATTTACGTTAAAGAGTGTTCAGCCTATGTTTTCCTCTAAGAGTTTTATAGTGTCTGGTCTTACATTTAGGTCTTTGCTCATTGTAGTTTTGATTTGCATTTCTCTAATTAACAATGTTGTGCATCTTTTCATTTCCTGTTGGCCATCTGTATCTTCTCTGGAGAAATGTCTATTTAGGTCTTCTGCCCACTTTTTTGATTAGGTTGTCTTTTTGTTATTGAGTTGTATGAGATGTTTGTATATTTTGGAAATTAAGCCATTTAAACAATGTTAATTCTTCCAATCAAGGGCATGAGTTCCTTTCTCTGAATCATCTTCAACTTCCTTTATCAATGTTTTATAGTTCTCAGCGTATAAATATTTCACCTTCTTGGTCAGGTTTACTTCAAAGAATTTTATTTTATTTTTTGATGCGATTTTAAAAGGGATTGTTTGTTTGCATTCCCTTTCTAATATTTCATTGTTAGTGTAAAGAAATGCAACCGATTTCTCTATGTGTAATCTTGTATCCCACTACCTTGTTGAATTTGTTTATCCGTCTGGTAGGTTTTGTGTGGAGTCTTTAGGATTTTCTATATAGAGTATCATATCATCTGTGTATAATGACAATTTTACATCTTTCCTTCCAATTAGGATACTTGTATTTTTCTTGCGTGATTGCTGTGGCTAGGACTTCCAATATATGTTGATTAGAAGTGGTGAGAGTGAGCATACTTGTCTTATTCCATATTTTAGTTGGAAGGCTTTCAGCTTTTTTTAAAAAATAAATTTATTTATTTTTATTTTTGGCTACATCGGGTCTTGTTGCTGCTCACAGTCTTTCTCTAGTTGTGGTGAGCATTGGCTACTCTTCATTGGG
>NW_020172772.1:33340-68511 GCF_003031525.2 Neophocaena asiaeorientalis asiaeorientalis | reverse complement strand
TCTGAGAAACAATGTGACTACAATATCATATCTTATAAAACATATAAAGTACATATCATATTTATGTTGTATATTATAAAATTCTAATAGCAATTACATTTACCTAGACATGTCATTCTTGATCCAATTCAATCAATGAATAAAACCAGTAATTAAAACCTACTTATTAATTCTCACAACTGTTTATTTCCAAATGAGGTAATTAATAAAGATATAATTACAAAGTTAAAAGTATAAAAAATAATTTCTTTCTAATGGCTCAAGCAAGCAGTTAGTAATTTAAGTTCACATATTCTCTAGGAATGTGCCCCAGTATTTCTGATAAGCAAATAAAATTAGGTGAGAATTGTCAGAATCATGTCTGTAGAATCATAAATTTGAATTTAAAAAAACCTTGCAGATTCTTTTAATTAATTGCACAAAATATTAGAAGCTTTGTTAATTTTCTCACAAAAGCCAAATAAAAAAGTTTTAAACTATTTCTAATTATTTTGAGTGTTAGAATTTTCTTTTGAGTGTTAGAAGTGTCAGAGGACAATTTTAGCTATTACTTTCCCTCATCAGTGCACTGGTTATTCTCACACAGTAGCAATAATCCCAGGCATGACTGAGAGAATTAGAAGTTATAAATCACAGCAGTTTTGAAATGGTTCTGTCACTTGTTTCAAAACAATGATAAATATGAAAGTATTTGCTACATATGTTCTTACTATATAAAATGTCTATTTTTTGGTAAAAATAAATAGACATCAATATGTACTAAATATGATCTTCCTAATAACCAAAATGATATTCCTCAATTGTATTTCTAAATATTATTAAGCAATATTGTTCTTGATTAAGAATCTTAATTAATGAAGTAATAACTTGAATTTGAGGCTCATTCTAGTCTGATATTTTTTCTTTCCTTCTTAGTAATGGATAATATCATTTATTCAAAAGTTGTCTCACAAATTTCTATGATCATTTATGCTGTGAATATCTACAACATCCTTGCCTTCATCCAGGAACCAAATTAATTCAATTTTCTATAATTCCTAATGCCTCTGATTGTGTCAGGATGGATCCATAGAAGCACATGGTAGAACAGAGGAAGGCAAAACCAGGGATTATCAGATAATCAGCTCATCAGATAAACTGGACTTTAATGTTTTCTCCCACAAGTGTCATACTTCTGATATTCAGTGAATTAGAAGAGACCTAATTAGCTTATTAGGGTATAGCAGTAGAAAATTTATGCATTCCTATACACTAATGATGAAAAATCTGAAAGTGAAATTAAGAAAACACTCCCATATACCATTGCAACAAAAAGAATAAAATATCTAGGAATAAACCTACCTAATGAATATTGTTATTCAGTGGATATCAAGGTCCTGGGACTCATCCCAGGCATATTTGAAGCATCAGGATAGAAATCTCATTTTAGAAACTCATGAGAGTATGCCAATTTATATTCTGCCAGACTGGAATGATTTTTTCAGAAAATAAATTATCCAATATTTTGCAAATGTTTAGCATCTGTAGCTGACTAATAACAGGAAAGATAAGCTAATAACTTTACTCCAATTTTGAAAGAAAAATATATCTTGAATCCATTCACTTATTTCCATTTTCACTACTATTACTCAACTGTTAATAGACTAGGTCTCTTGCTGTAAACCACCCTGAAACTAGAAAAAAAGTGCATGAAATAACTGTATTTAGATATATTGGACTAAAAGAAATGGAGAGTTGAGCTCTTCAAGCAAAGGAAAACAAATAATTTAGCCTCACTGATTATTCTGGATTTCTGCCTAAAACCACTTCTTCTAAATGCATTGCAGAGAAGGGTAGCTCAAAGACAGCATGATGGTCTTGCTGAGATAAAGAATCTAAGGGACTTACCTGGTGGTCCAGTGGTAAAGAATCTGCCTTGCAATGCAAGGGATGTGGGTTCAATCCCTGGTCAGGGAACAAAGATCCCACATGCCACAGAGCAACTAAGCCCACATGACTCAACTAGAGAGCTTGCATACAACAAACTACAGAGCCCATGCACTCTGGAGCCCATAAATCACAACTACAGAGCCCATGAGCCCTGGAGCCTATGTGTCACAACTAGAGAAGAGAAAACTCACACACCATAACTTGAGAGAAGCCCGCATACCACAACAATAGATCCTGCGTGCCACAACGAAAGATGCTGCATGCCCCAGTGAAGATCCATCATGCCATAATGAAGACCTGACACAGCCAAATAAATAAAATAAAAATAATGTTCAAAAATTATTTTTTAAAAATTAAAAAAAAAGAATCTAATATTGGAGTTTGAACTATTGGGATAGCTCAAATTTGGAGGCAAGATAATGAGGGTAGGAGAACATGCAGAGAAGGTGCTGTAAATAGAAGTCACCTTGATTTTTGGCCAAATACTAAGCTACACATAAACAGAGCTACAAATATAAAAGACTAGATGAAGAACAGCTACTGGGGAAAGAACGGCTACCAGAAAAAAAAATCAAAAACTATCACAAAACTTCAAAGTGAAAATTTACACAAGGAGTGTAGACTAACTAGTTCCAAATTGCCAGAGTAAAGAGACCTCCTTGAACACTTTGTGTATTCCATCGAGAACTCAGATAACCCTAAGATTTTAAGTAGCATTTATCAAGATACTCTATACTTATCTTATCAAAAAATTAAAAGAGACCTCAAAAGTATCAAGCTGAAACAAAAGCAAATTAGCCATATGCTCAGAAGCTCAGTGCTCTATTAAGACAGAGGGCAAAATCCATACACTAAACAAATGTAACCTCTATAATATGCAGCATATACTCACAAATTACCAGACATATGGTGGATTAGAATAATGTTATTCATAGTCAGGATAAAAATAAGGCAAAAGAAAATACTTGACATTTTAAAAGTAAAGAAATTAGGAAATTAGAAGACAGATTATTTAAAGTAACTAATAAACATGACAAAGATTGGAAGGCAAGTATAAATATAATTAGAGAACAAATAGGAAATATAGAGAAATGAATTTACTAAAAGAAAACATTGAAATTCTAGAATTGAAGAATATATGTTTATTATTTATTTATTTATTTTTACTGAATGGACTTGGAAACATGTTAGAAACTAGATAAACTAGATAAGATCATTGAATATATAGATAGGGTTAAAAAAAAAAAAAAAAACAACTCTCCAAACAGCAGCATCAAGATCAAAATTATGAGTAAAATGAGTGAATCTCAGGGACCTGTTTGATAATAACAAGTTGTCTGATATATATGTTATTGGAACACCAGAAGAATAGGAGAAAAAAAGATTGGGGAAGAAAATATTTGTGAAAAAATGTGAAAATTGGTCTAATAGTGATATAGAACTCATATATCCATGAATCTCAATGATCACTAATCCAGATAAGCACAACAAAAAAACACAAAATGGACCAAAATTGATGACAAAAAGAAAACCTGAAAGCAACCAGAAAAAACAAAAACACACGCAGAGTATATAAGGGAGCAAATAAGAACACTGTAAGTCTTCTTTTGAAATAATGGTATTTGTACATTGGACAAAAGGAAATAAAGGACTAGGCTAATTATGCAACCAGAAGACAATGGGACATCTTTAAAGTCCTGAAAAAATCATGTTAACCCAGACTTTTATATCTGGCAAAAAACATCCTTCAAAAATGTAGATGAAATAAAGATATTTTTTGAAAACCAAAAGATAGAAAGCCCAGAGATAAACCCACACACATATGGTCACCTTATCTTTGATAAAATAGGCAAGAATATACAGTGGAGAAAAGACATCCTTTTCAATAAGTGGTGCTGGGAAAACCAGACAGGTACATGTAAAAGAATTAAATTAGAATACTCCCTAACACCATACACAAAAATAAACTCAAAATGAATTAAAGACCTAAATGTAAGGTCAGACACTATCAAACTCTTAGAGGAAAACAGGCAGAACACTCTATGACATAAATCACAGCAAGATCTTTTTTGACCCACCTCCTAGAGAAATGGAAATAAAAACAAAAATAAAAAAATGAGACCTAATGAAACTTAAAAGCTTTTGCACAGCAAAGGAAACCATAAACAAGACGAAAAGGCAACCCTCATAATAGGACAAAATATTTGCAAATGAAGCAACTGACAAAAGATTAATTTCCAAAATATAAAAGCAGCTCATGCAGCTCAGTATCAAAAAGACAAAAAACCCAATCCAAAAATGGACAGAAGACCTAAATAGACATTTCTCCAAAGAAGATATACAGATTGCCAACAAACACATGAAAGAATGCTCAACATCATTAATCATTACAGAAATGCAAATCAAAACTACAATGAGATATCATTTCACACCAGTCAGAATTGTCATCATCCAAAAATCTAGAAACAATAAATGCTGGAGAGGGTGTGGAGAAAAGGGAACCCTCTTGCACTGTTGGTGGGAATGTAAATTGATACAGCCACTATGGAGAACAGTAGAGAGGTTCCTTAAAAAGCTAAAAATAGAACTACCATACGACCCAGCAATCCCACTACTGGGCATATACCCTGAGAAAACCGTAATTCAAAAAGAGGGCTCCCTTGGTGGCGCAGTGCTTGAGAGTCCGCCTGCCGATGCAGCGGTCTCGGGTTTGTGCCCCAGTCTGGGACGATCCCACATGCCGCGGAGTGGCTGGGCCTGTGGGCCATGCGCATCTGGAGCCTGTGCTCCAGAGGCCACAGCAGTGAGAGGCCCATGTACCACAAAAAAAAGAAAAAAGGAGTCACATACCAAAATGTTCATTGCAGCTCTATTTACAATAGCCAGGACATGGAAGCAACCTAAGTGTCCATCAATAGATGAATGGATAAAGATGTGGCACATATATACAATGGAATATTACTCAGCCATAAAAATAAACGAAACTGAGTGACTTGTAGTGAGGTGGATGGACCTAGAGTCTGTCATACAGAGTGAAGTAAGTCAGAAAGAGAAAAACAAATACCATATGCTAACACATATATATGGAATCTAAAAAAAAAAAAAGAAAGAAAAGAAATGGTCAGAAGAGCCTAGGGGCAAGATAGGAATAAAGACACAGACCTACTAGAGAATGGACTTGAGGATATGAGGAGGGGGAATGGTAAGCTGGGACAAAGTGAGAGAGTGTTATGGACATATATACACTACTAAACATAAAATAGATAGCTAGTGGGAAGCAGCCGCTTAGCACAGGGAGATCAGCTCGGTGCTTTGTGACCACCTAGAGGGGTGGGATAGGGAGGGTTGGAGGGAGGGACACACAAGACGGAAGAGATATGGGGACATATGTGTATGTATAACTGATGCACTTTGTTATAAAGCAGAAACTAACACACCATTATAAAGCAATTATACTTCAATGAACATGTTAAAATAAAAGTTGACATTGTTCATATCCTTCAGGACTATAATACAAGAAAAAATAAATAAGTCTTTCAGGCAAAAGGGAAATATTAACAGTAGGGAATTTGGATCTATACAAAGAAAGGAAAACTGTTGAAATAGAAATAAGTGAGTAAATACAACACAATTTTTCTCATGTTAATTTCTTTAAAATATGATTGGCAGTGTAAATCAAACAATAAATAGGTAGTATAGGACATTTACATATGTAGGATTAAAATGTATGAAAACAATAGCACACAGGATGTGAAGGGGAAATAAACATCAGCTGCTACAACATATTTATATGACAACAGATAAAATAATTATTTAAAGGCAGCATATAAGATGTTAAAAGTATGCTTGAAAACTTAGAGCAATCAATAAATAAAAACAGAGATAAAACCAACAAAAAGATAAAGCTACTAGGTCAATAAGGGATAAAAATGGAATACTAAAGAGTATTCAATTAATCTACAAAGAAAACAAAGAAAGAAAAATAAAATAAGAACAGATAAAACAAATAGAAAAATGGAGAGATAGAAGACAAACACAAATATATTACTAAATTAGATCAATTATCAATAGATAAAACATTCCAACTATATTGCAGAGGTTCTCCCCCATTAGTGAAAGTACTGATCCCCATATGGGACTCCACAGCCTGCGTCAGAAAGATGAGCCTCCAGATCATTTGGCTTTCAAGGTTAGCAGGACTTAATTTTGGGAGCCCCATAAAATTGGGGAAAATAGCGATTTCACTCTTAAAGGGTGCACACAAATTCTCACACACACTGGATCTCAGGGCAAAAGGAGTAATTTGCTAGAAGCATGGACCAGACCTATCTGCTGGTCTTGGAGAGTTTCCTGAACACGTTAGGAAGGGTTGGGAGGTAGACTGTGGTTCATCCTTGTGACATAGATACTGGTGGCAGCTGTCTTGGGAAACATCTACTGCATGAACACTCCTACTGGAGGCTGCCATCTTGGCTCACTAGTGCCTTTAAGACTTGGCCCTACCCAAAATCCTGCAGGTGCCAGTGCTGGGATGCTTCAGGCCCAACAATTAACTGGGCAGGGACACAACTCCATCCATTAGCAGACAGGCTGTGTAAAGGCTTCCTGAGCCCATAGCCACCTATAATCATGCCTCTAGACATGGCACTCCTCACCAGAGGGCCAAACCCCATTCCACCCATCAGTGGGAAGGCACTAGCCCTTCCTTCCAGGAAGCCTGCACTACCCTCTAAACCAGCCTCACCCGCTAGGGGGAAGACACATGAGGCAAAAAGCACAAAAACAAACAAAGAAAATTACATCCTGCAGCCTACAGACCCTGGCCAACCACAGCAGTCCAGACCCTACCCTGGGTCTAGCTGAGCCCTGGCCCTGTCCACTAGCAGGCCAATGAAAGCTTCAGGACACCCTGTATCCCATATGTAACTATTCCAGGAATTGCCCCCCTCCACCAAAGATCAGAAACAAGCTCTGCAATGGCTAGGCCCTGCAGTCTTACTCAGGGAATGAACCCTGCCAGTTAGTAGTCCAGCACTAACTCCAGGAACTGGCTTTACCTTCCTGGAATTGTAGGGACCCTGACTCCACCCACCAATGGGCCAACACTAGCCCTGGGTTCACTTACAATTCTGCAGCCAGCTGCCTGTTCACCAATCTCTGTTAAACAGCAGCCAGCAGCATCTGAACATGGTAAGGCCTGGCAACCTACCAGGCTAGGAGCCAACCAAGCATACCAGACCACCCACATAGTCAGCCTGCCACAACAGAAGGAGCCAAGCAGCTCTCTTACTGGGAGCCATTAGAGCACACAGCTTGGATGACTAGAGGGGAGTGAACAGTAGGGACACATAGTATGAGTCCTACAGAGAGCCACTTCTCCAAGGTCGAAAAACATAATTAACCTACCCCATACACAAAAATACAAATAGCAACTTAGACAAAATGAGGTGACAGAAGAATATGTTCCACATGAAGGAACAAGATAAAATGCCAGAGGAAAAACTAAGTGAAGTGGAGATAAGCTACTCAAGAATGAGTTCAGATTAATGACCATAAATAATATCAAAGAAATCAGGAAAACATGCCTGATTAATATGCTACTAAACAACAAATGAATCACTGAAGAAATCAAAGAGGAAATCAAAAAATACCTACAGACAAATGAAAATGAAAATATGATAATCCAAACGTATGGGATGAGCAAAAGATCAGAGCAAACAAAACCCAAAGATGGTAGAAGGAAAGAACTCATAAAGATCAGAGCAAAAATAAATCACATAGAGACTAAAAAACAATAGAAAATATCAGTGAAACCAAAAGTTCGTTCTTTGAAAAGATAAAGAAAATTGATAAACCTTTAGCCAGACTCATGAAGAAAAAAAGAAAGAGGACACATCACTAAAATCAGAAATGAAAAAAGAGAGGTTACAACTGACACCACAGAAATACACAGGATCATAAGAAACTACTATGAACAACTTGACTCCAATAAAATGTACAACCTAGAAGAAATGGACAAATTCTTAGAATGGTACAATCTCCCAAGACTGAACTAGGAAGAAATAGAAAATATGAACAGACCAATTACCAGTACTGAATTTGAATTAGAAATTTAAAAACTCCCAACAAGCAAAAGTCCAGAACGAGGTTGCTTCACTGGTGAACTCTACCAAACATTTAGAGAAGAGTTAAAACCTATCCTTCTCAAACTATTCCAAAAATATTCAGAGGAAGGAACACTTCCAAACTGATTCTATGCAGCCAGAATCACCCTGACATCAAAATCAGACAAAGATATCACAAAAACAGGAAAATTACAGTCCTCCAATAACACTGATGAACATAGATGCAAAAATCCTCACCAAAATACCTCAGATTGTACTAAACTGAATCCAACAGTACATTAAAAGGATAACACACCACAGTCAAGTGAGATTTATACCAGGGATAAAGTCCTAGCCACAGCAAAAATATGTTTGTTTTATTTCAGGTATATAACCAGTAGTGGAATTGCCGGGTCATAAGGTAGTTATATTTTGAGCTATCAAGAAAACTCCATACTGTATTCCACAGTGGCTGCACCAATTTACATTCCCACCAACAAAGTACACGAGTTCCATTTTCTACAAAACCTGGCCAACAGCTTTTATTTGTTTTCTTTCTGATGTTCATTCTAAAAGGTGTGAGGTGATATCTCATTTGGTTTTTACTTTTCAGTTTGTTAACGTGGTGTATCACATCGATTGAGTTGCAGATATTGAAAAATCCTTGCACCCCTGGGATAAATCCCACTTGATCATGGTGTATGATCCTTTTAATGTGTTGTTGGATTTGGTTTGCTACTCTTTTGTCTTTGCATTTGTCTATGTTTTCTTTAATATCTTTCATAATTACTGTATAGCTTTCACTGTACAAGTCTTTTACTGCCTTGGTTAGGTTCTTCCTATTTTTTAAATTCTTTTGACACTACTGCAAATTGTCTGATTTCCTTTCATATATTTCCTTATTAGTGTACAAAAATTGAAAGATTTTTGTATATTGATTTTGTATACTGAAACTTTATTGAATTCATTAAGTAGTTCTAACAGATTTTTATGGACTAGTGTGTTTCCCTATATAAGACCTTGTACAGAAGATTATCACCAATCAGGTTAGAGTTTCTATAGGCCTCTCAGACCTTTCTGCTAATCCAAACTGCTGTTTTTGTTCTTAGCAAAATCCAGGCATCTGGGGTAGGCCAGGACCTGTCTTTAATCCTAGACAGATGGGACAAAAGCCAACCCCTCAGGTATCTTCCAGATAAATCAACACATTACATGTACAGTTCAACATTTTCCCTTCTCAGAGAGCATCTGTGAGCTGGGATTTATAGTCCACTCACTCTGCAAGGAGTGGGGGTAAGGAGTTGTGGTGAGTGCTTGCATGCTTGTTGGTTCAGACTTCTTTGTTCATTGTAGCCCCCAGGGTACTAGTGTATACATATCTCTGGTAGTTCTCTGAGACCTGTCCCTTGGGTAACACCTGGAAAAGTTGAGGTCTTAGCTGTGAGGCCCAACCCTTTAGCCACTCAGGGAAAAGCTGGGAGCTAGGGGTTCTCTTCTGATTATATGACTCTATGCTAGGGCTGGGATTTTGGCAAAAAAAGTGTCTTCACTTCTCCTGCTGGTTTCCATGTGGCTGATTTTATACTTGTACAAGGCGCAGTAGCCTCCCAATTAGTTTCTGTGTTTCTCATAAAGGGAATTTATCTGTGAGTTGTTATCAAATTGATGTTTCCCAGGGGGGAGGAGGGTCCAAGTCTTCCTATTCAGTCATCTTGCTGTCCTGGGTGTATTATTTAATCTCTGTAAAACTTGGTATCACTGTGTGCAAAGTGGCAATAGTGATAATATAAATGTGCTTATCACAGAAGGTTGCTGTGGAGATTAAAAGAGCATTAAAACTATTTAAGGTATTTGGCACAATGTCTGACAGATAGTAGGTATTCAACACCTATGAAGTCTTATTAAATATGAGTATTGATACTAATATTGCTTAAATGTCACTAAACTGTGATATATTCTGAATCCTTACGGTAGACACTTTGCAGAGATTAATGATTTCTATTTATGTTGAGTCAGTTCCCTTGCATTTCTTCTGGTAATTAGTCTGCTATGTAAATGATTAATCTCGCACTTAGTCCATTTTGTAGCTTTTCTATGAGGAAATTCCGGGAGAGGAAGTGTTTGTTTTGGATTCCTGTTGAACACCAAAGTTTCCTACATGAGAAGGAATACCTCTTCCACGAGTGTACTATGTGAGGAGACAAAAGGTAGTTTAACTAATGTTGAACCTTAATTCGGAGCATACTAAGGAGAGGGTTATAGAATAGAGATCACCTTAAGGTAAATGAGATATTAAACACCCATAAACTGTAAGAAGCTAGTTAGAACAAATTGTTTGACATGGAATCTAGAAAAATGCTCAAATTTTATGTACCAAAATAGGAAATATATTTCAGTGCAAGGAGTTGTTCACTGTTGCTATGATGTACAAGAATTAATTCACAGCTAATTAGAGGCAGAGGCAGCCAGGAAAGATCAGACATGGGACACACAGAAAAGCAAAAAAAAAAAAAGATTTTTTTTTTTAAACTCATGGATTCAATGGGAATTGAAGCCAATACAATTAAATTTCTTTCAAATGCATTCGAATACAGCAGACAATCATTACTTTACAAAATATGGGTCTTTAGATGTGCTAAAGAATGTAATAAAATGTATAGAAGATAAGAAGAGTAATGAATAGAACAGCATACCATGGCAACAATAGACATTTGTATTCAGATCCACTAGGGATTAAATTTAGTTTCTTGCCTTATTTGACACTTATGTGAAAGTCGTTTTTATGTTGAGACATATTAATATCTCACACCCTATCAAATATTCTCAATAGTGAAAAGAATCCAGCTCCATTAATATCATCATCTATTCATATCTACATTTTAATGGCAAAAATAAAATTGCTGTTATTGATATAACCTTTAATTTCTGTGGTGAATAATTTTACTCAAAAAGCTTTATAGTTTCTAAGCTGATTATTGAATTTCCCCACATATTAAAGTGAGATTTTTATTAGAGACAGAGGAAGAGAGTGAAGAAATTAAGAAGAGAGGTGCTTAGAGTTAAAGTGTGGTGAGGAACTTCCCTTGTGGTGCAATGGTTAACAATCCACCTGCTAATGTAGAGGACACGGGTTAGATCTCTGGTCCAGGAAGATCTCACACGCGTGGAGCAACTAAGCCCATGGGCCACATACTGAGCCTGCACTCTAGAGCCCACGAGACACAACTACAGAGCCCCTGTGCCACAACTACTGAAGCCTGTGCATCTAGAGCCTGTGTTCCACAACAAGAGAAGCCACCACAATGAGAAGCCCACGCACTGCAACGGAGAGTAGCCCCCACTCACCACAACTAGAGAAAGCCTGCATGCAGCAACAAAGACCCAGAGCAGCCAAAAATAAATAAATTAATTAATTTTAAAAAATAAAGTGCTGGTGGGACTTTATATATAATCGACTCTGTCACCCTCATTTTCTTATTAATTCAAAACATATGCATAGAATACTTACTATGTAGCAGGTGAATCATGCTAGGTGATTCAGACCAAGTAAAGAAGATACTTTACTTGTTTTCTGTTATTAATATTCTATAGCACAGGGAGCTCAGCTCAGTGCTCTGTGATGACTTAGATGGGTGGGATGGGGGGCGGTGAGAGGGAGGTCCAAGAGGGAGGGGATATGTGTATACATATAGCTGATTCACTTCGCTGTACAGCAGAAACTACCACAACATTGTAAAGCAATTATACTCCAGCAAAAAAAAGAACATATGTGAAAATAAAAATATTGGTATGATGTGAGAGAATGTGTTGCCACAGAATTCTATGTGGATTCAAAAGAAATGAAGATAATATTAGTTTTAGGGTTCTGGAAAAGCCTTAAGAAGATCTGAAAAGGAGCTTCAGGAATTAGGTAGAATGTGGAAAACTAGTGGGTGCATTAGTGTTCTCCAGAAAAGTAGAATCAATATGATGCATACACACACACACACACACACACACACACACACACACACAGATTTTAAGGAATTGGCTCACATGATTGCAGAGGTTGGTAAGTCGAAAATATTCAGGGTAGGCCAGCAGGCATTCTCCTGGTAAAATTTCTTTTCTCTTGCCAGGTCAATCTTTTTCCTATTTAGGCCTTCAACTGAATGGAGGGCAGATAATCTGCTTTACCCAAAGTCTACTGATTTAAAAGTTAATCTCGGGCTTCCCTGGGGCGCAGTGGTTGAGAGTCCACCTGCCGATGCAGGGGACACGGGTTCATGCCCCGGTCCGGGAAGATCCCACATGCCGCGGAGCAGCTGGGCCCGCGAGCCATGGCCACTGAGCCTGCGCGTCCGGAGCCTGTGCTCTGCAACAGGAGAGGCCACAACAGTGAGAGGCCCGCGTACCGAAAAAAAAAAAAAAAAAAAAAAAGTTAATCTCATCTGAAAAATATCTTCACAGCAGCATCTAGACAAGTGTTTGACCAAAGAAGTGGGTACCGTGGCCTAGCCAAGTTGACACACAAAATCAACTATCACATGTTTAAATAGAAAGAGTATTTCAGGTGGATAGGTCATTACAAAAAATACAGAAATGACAGTGTAGGAAGATTGTTCTGGGAAAAGAAAGAAGGAAAGAATGTTTCATTGCATCATAGTGGATTATGCTATTAATCTGATAAACTAAAATTGTGACTCTTCTACTTACTAGGTATCTGGGTTTAGACAAGTTAGTATTTGTAAACCTTAGTTTTACAGGTATTTAAATTAGTAGATCAATCCCTACTTCATTAATGTGATTTGAGGATGAAATTCAGTTTGGAAAGTTTCTAGCACCCTGCTTAGTACATCAGGCACATAGTAAGTGCTCAAGAACTGAGAGACAGCATTGTAGTTAAAAGTTCAGAGCCTTGAGCAAGGCTCAGCTCTAATCCTGGATGCATCATTTTTTAGCTGAGTAATCTTGTGCAAATTGCTTAATCTCTCTGCACATATTTCTTCCTTGAAAATGTGTGTGATAATAAAACATCCAGAACACAGCTGGTATACAGCAAGGGCTATACAAGTGTTAACTATTAGTATTTTTAGGGTGGCAGGATAATACAATATATTGGATTAATTCATGGTGGTTTTCATCATCAATATTAGTACTAAATTTGCCATGCTTTTAGAATTAATAGGAGACAAAAGTATGAAAAGATGACAATTTTTTGTAGTCTGAGTTCTGAGCTCACTGAATCTAAGGAATTATCAGTGGACTGTATATCTCAGGGCCTGAAACAAAAGTTGGCAGAAAGTATTCCCTCATTCAGGCCTCTGTGTGAGAGTTTCTGCCCACTTAAACAAAGGTGCACTTGCCACAGAGATAGAAGATAAAAGGAGGCTTGAAGGACACAGGTTCAACCACACTTAGATGGGGAAGGCGTTTGGGGGATTTCTATGAGTGAAGTAGGTGGCATCTCAGAGATTACTGTCGTATGCATCAGAGAAATAACTCCTGATATCTTTCTTGGCAACATCAGCAGAGGATTTTGTGTTGAAATTGTTCAGTGGCAAGGAAGGAAGAGTGAACATCTCTGATGCTACTGACTGTAGCTGTGCTACATTGAGTGTAGATGACCAACATATGGTAGCAGTACCAGCTAACAGAAGGAATAATGGTAATAATGAAATCATCAGGAACTAAGTAGTAGAGCCATGTCCTATTTTCTTAGTATCAATTAAGCCCCAGGACCCTTTCTAACCATTTTGAGGTGATGCTTATAGTGGTGGTTCACAGACCACACTTCGAATAGGAAGTTACTAGATTCTCATTTGGTGTTTAGAATAATCTTTTAACATCTAGATATGTTCTCCTAAATTTCTTTAATTTTTACACTTGTTCCTGGAAAAGAATATAGACCAAATGGTCTCTTTAGCTGTACTTCTAAGCATTCATTTCTAAGAAGCACTCTGTACTACTATGTAATTATTTATTCATCATTCACTCAATTACCACATATTAACTAATAATTAAATATTAATTATTAATCTCCTATTATGTGCCAGACACTATTTTAAGTCCTGGAGATACAGTGATGACAGGGAAGAGGAGTGACATCATCTGATCTAAGCACTAAAAATATAACATCTCAACAAGCACATGAAAAGATGCTTGACATCATTAGTCATCAGGAGAATGCCAATCAAGACCACAATGAGATGCTACTTCACACTCACTGGAATGACTAGAATCAAAAATTAAAATAACAAGTTTTGGTAAGGATGTGGAAAAATTAGAATATTCATACACTGCTGGTAGGAAGGTAAATTGGTGCAAATGCTTTGGAAACCAGTATGGCAGTTGCTCAAATGATTAAACATAGAGTTACCATACGATATTGTAAGTAATTCCAGTTCTTGGTATATACTCAAGAGAAATGAAAACATATATATGAATGCTCATTTATATGAAACTTGTATATGAATGCTCATATCAACATTATTCATAATAGTCAAAAGGTAGAAACAACCCAAATGTCTATCAGTAGACAAATGAGTAAACAATACATGGTTTATGTATACAATGAAATATGATTCAGCTATAAAAAGGAACAAAGTACTGATAATTGCTAAAACCTGAATCTATATTTATTATGCCAATTAAAAGAAACCAGTCTTAAAGACCGCATACTACATGACTCATATGAATATCCAGATCAGGGAAATCTATATATAGAGAAAGTAGGTTAGAGGTTGCTTAAGAATGTGGTAGGGAAAGGAAGAATATAGAAGTGATAGCTGAAAGGCATGCAGTTTCTTTTTGAGATGATGAAAAAGTTCCAAATTTGTGGCGATGGTTGCACATATACATGAATATGCTAAAAAAAAAAGTTGAAATATACATTTTAAATGGATGAATAGTATGAGAATCATACCACAATAACATTGTTTTTTTTAAAGTATTGCTTTGTCTCTTGCACAGCACATGACTAGGAGAGGGAAATCATGGGCGCTGGGAAGCCCCATATGAGGTAATTTCAGTAGTCCAGAGAAATTCAAGGAAATCATCGACCAAGTGACTGCAATGGAAATAGAAAAAGATAAATTCATTCCAGATTTATTTTGGAGATAAACAGCAAAACTTGTTAAAAGATTTGTTATTGATGGTGAAAAGAGTGAGATCAAGGATGATTCACACATGTGTGGCCTTAGCAATTGGATAATTTAGAATGTGATTTGCTAACAAGAGACTTTCTGAAAATCAAGGTGAGGTGAGACAGGGTGGGGTCAAATATTCTGAGGAGAAATCTAGATTTCTGTTTAATAATAACTAATCAGTTGAGTATATGAATCTGAAGCTCAAATGAGAGATTAAGGCTGGGGATATAAATGTTATTTATTTATTGGTTATTCATATTAATAACTGCTTTATTCTGCACATTCATGGAGCCAAGGCAACTTGCTAGCTAGGTATTGATGGAGAAAACCAAGAAAAAACAGACACATTCTTGCCTTTATGGAATTTACAATGAAGGACTCATGATCCTCTTTATTCACCAAAATATTAGATTGGATAAATGTGTGAATGAATTAATTTTCACCTCTATTAAGTGTAATGTAATAAAGTGTTTGCTATTTAGTCATACTTTGTTTCAAGTTAGCTTGGTTAGAGACCTCTATATAAAATCTGTCATGGATCTTCCATACATAAAGAACCTAGCTTTATGTGCCATAAAGAATAGGCTCTATGTCTATTCTCTGGAGCTATAAACAGGAGTGATTGTGCAGAAGATCTCTCATGGCTCCTCAAATCACCTAGAGTTAAAAATAAATATCAATGTACAGATATACTTCTGTATCCACAGATTCAAGTTGCCAATTAAATCATCTATTTCTTATAAATCCCCTCCCCAAGTGATTCTAATGATATTTAGGGCTGGAAACCACTGGCTTAAGGAAAATGAAATGTTGTTGTCAAAAGCAGTTTAGATAACTGGAATGGGAAACTGAAAATTGAAAAAAATGCCTGCAGCAGAATTAGTCTAATTTTACTTGGGATCTAATGTGTTCTCCAAACTGCAAAACAGGGAGTATGAAATTTCACTCTCTCAGAAATTTAAGGTGCTTGTTTTAGATGTCCCTCCCAGAGAGGGGGGGAACAAGGAGGTAAAACAACATAAAAAATGAGCTTATGCTATTTTGATCCTGCTTATTTTTTATGGAGCAGAATGCTAGAAATGATTTGTGTATGCCCTAAGGAAAGATTGTTTGTCTGAAGTCATTTTGTTGTTTTCCTTTTAGTTCTAGTCCAAGTCTCCATCCAATAGGAGATAATGGCAGTCCTTTTAAGGTCAGTGACATGACCTAAAGGCAAAGAAAGTAGGGAAGAAATGTCAGATGGCAATAGTGTCTGTGGCATGGATGGATGTCAATATGGAGATGGTGAGGGTGACAGTGATGGCAATGAAGAAGGTAAACAAAGGTGTCATCTGTTTGTCACTGACCCCAGTGATGAGGCCTTGACTGCCGTAGCCTCTCTAACAGAGGAAAGAATCTCCTGAGCACTTTCTGGGTTTGGTGAGGGGACAACTCAGAACAATACCCTTTGTTGGTAATACAAAAAGGCAGGAGCATCAACATTTGATCTCCTAATTCTGAAGGACTATAGGATAATATTTGAATTTTTAAATCCATACCAGCCAGTAAAGGACAAATTAAGTCTGGGAATCAGACATAATTTGGGGTTGATTGAAGCATGGGAACAAGTTTAATATCTCTAAGGGTTTTATTTTTTCAATTAATATAATTTGTGAATATGCATGTTAGAGAATAATTATAAAAATAAAGTTAGGAACAATAAAAACAAAGAGCAACTACTATATTTGTCTATATTTGAAGGTCTCACCCATATCAAATAATAAACTCTCACTTTAAAAGAGATAATTCTATCCTGTGTTTATAAATGTGTTTGTTGGGCTTCCCTGGTGGCGCAGTGGTTGAGAGTCCGCCTGCCGGTGCAGGGGACACGGGTTCGTGCCCCGGTCTGGGAAGATCCCACATGCTGTGGAGCGGCTGGGCCCGTGAGCCATGGCCGCTGAGCCTGTGCGTCCGGAGCCTGTGCTCTGCAACGGGAGAGGCCACAACAGTGAGAGGCCCGCGTACTGCCAAAAAAATAAATAAATAAATGTGTTTGAAAGGTACACAAAGCAGGTCACTGCAAATATTAAAAATAAAAAGAAATTAATATGACTAGGTATGAAAATACCTGAAAATTTATTAATTCAGATCCTATTAATTGTATTTTGCTCCTGTTTATTTAGCGCATTTTTTAAAACTTTAATTGGTTGCTTAGTTCATTTACTATTACTATTTTAAAAAGTGACATGAGTGGTTTTTCTTCTGCATGCTGCTTTGCAAAGGCATTTATCCCATAGGTTGTGATATATAATGTTTTCAAGGTTGTTCTTTCTTAGGAAATCTGAAATTTTACTTAGGAGTTAACAGTGTTTAATTTCCAAATGGATCTTATTTTGTTCATTTGTTTGTTTATTAGTTTGTTTGCTATTTGATTTTGTTGTTAGATATTTTATTACACTATTATCAGAGAATTCTGTATTATTTCTACCTTTTGAAATTTATTGATATTTTCTTTGTGGTCTAAGGCATGGAATTTTTTTAATACATCATCAGCTCTCAGAAAGAAGTTGACTTCTGTATTTTTAGGACATGGATTTCCAAAGGTATCCAGTAAAACTGTCCTATGAATTGTGGTATTTATGTTTTTTTCACTTGGGACTTTTGCCTGATTCTGTTGGTATAAGTATTATTAACAACATTTATACAATTTGGATTCTGTGTGTTCTTTCTTTATTTCACTAAACACGTGTGTTTGTTGTCTTTCAGGTTCTCCTTATTTCCATGAGAAGTGGGAAGACTCAAACCTAATACCGATATGCTTATTAAAACCTAGTCAGATCTCGCTAATTGGAAATCGCTAGAAATGTGAACAGTGGACAAACAAGCTTAGCTTTGACTAATCTACTAAACAACAGCAAAAATAATTTCAAATTTCTCAAAACCACTAAGGTAGAATTTTTTCCTATTTAATGGGATTGATATATTGAAGTCCATCTATCTTCCTAAATGAGTTTATTTTTAAATTATATCCTGTAACATAAGTGTTTCAGTAGATTAAATTGCCTTTCTACAAATTATACTGAACTAATGAGTATCTTATCTTCATTTATCATGTGATGCCTTAGAAAGCATCAGGGCAACATAGTTCTCAACACAATAAATTGAATCCAAATCTTGATGATCAAATAATTTTTGAGTTGACATAAAATTTTTCAGGGAAATCTTTTAAACCACATGGAACAAATTTCCCTCTCTGCCTTGATTATATAAATAAATAATAGCATCAAAATTCTGAGGATATTCAAAGAATTCTGTTGAATTATAATATGATGCAGAAAACCAATAAAACACTTGATCATTTTTCCTCCACCCATATAATTATAATTATTGCCATCATTACGAATACCAGTTTAAGAGAAAAAATACTTTAGGACTTTTGACTCAACAATTCTTTTTGTTCAGCTAAACAATTAAGGGCATCTCTAAGTCGGTTGATTCAAGCAGGCCCCATTCTTTCAGCGACTTTCCTGCAGTTGCTATTTCTTTGACCCTTGGCTGAGCCAGCCATTGCCAGTGGCATAAGCACTTTGCTGCAGTCAATGAAGTTGATAAATGAAGTACCTTTATGTAAGCAGGAACTATTAATAAAAGTGCTTTTAATGGGTGGTCTGACTGCTTGTACCATGCAAGTTCATACACTGACATACAGGAAGAGATAAAGGACTTATTCATCATTGTTCCTTATAGATCAGCATGACAGTCTCACTTTGGGGACAAATACTATAGCTAAATTTTGTAGTTTATTGTCATGGTCAAAATGTTTGCTCTTTTTCTAACACATGCAATAGATCATTTAAAAAACAACTAAAGGAAATGTACTTAGCTGTGTCTATATGAGGCAATAATAACATGAGATTTGTTGCAAACAATTGTTTCTTAGTTTGATTTTGTCAACAGAGAAAAAGAAAAGGATTTACATAGTGCAGGCCTAACTTGATGATTAAGCAGCCAAAACTGACCATCATTAAAACAATAAAGACATTTACATAGTGGAGATTATTACACAATGTACTTTGACTTATAGATCAACACTGAGGTATAAGTTCTTAATTTTAATAATAAATAGATTTTTTCTTCTTGATATTTTTTTGGGTTTGTCCTATTTAAAAACACTTTGCAAGATCATGAAAATAGCCACATCTGTTGCCTTATAAATTTTTTTAATTTTCAAATTTTGATTTATAATCCAATCTGTATTAAATTGCTTTGTGATCAGAAAAATGCTAATTCCTTAAATATTCCATGTGTACATGAAAAGACAATATATTCTGTAGTTGTTAAGTGTAGTGTTTTATTTAAGTAAATCCAGCCAAGTTTGTTAACTGTTTATATCTTCTACTTATTTTTGTCTATTTATCCTATTAGCTAATGAGAGGTATATTATATCCTCTAACTGTGGTTTTATCTAGTCCTTCTTTTAATTCTGTCGACCAACTCATTATATTATTTGAAGTTATTTGGTATGAATATACATTTAAGATTTTGATAGTTTTCTTACAGTTTGACCCTGTTATTATTATTTAATATTACTCCTTTTCTACAATATAACACTTCTTGCCTTAAAGACTACTTTGTCTGATGGTAATTTAACTACAGCTAGTCTCCTGTTTTTAATGCTTGTATAGATTCTATCATTTCAAATACTCTTTCTGTATACATAAAATTTCTTACATAAAAATCAGTATATAGTAAAAAAATAATCAGTGCATAATCAGCTTTTGTTTTATCATCAAGTCAGACAATCTTTGTCATTTATTTGGATTATTTTGTCCTCTTATTTTAATGGGATTACTGATTTACTGTTGCCTTACTATTTTTTTTTTTTTTGGTGTTTTCTCCTTTCTTTCTTTTTTTCTACTAATGATTATTTTATTATTTAATTTCATTCTTACTTAGTTTGTTAGATATGAGTATACAACATGCATTCCTGACATATTAAAATATACCAAAAAGTACTTTAATTCTCCTGCACAATGCTAAGGACCTCAGATACTTTAGATCCAATTATCCTGCTACCTGTGATGTTATTATTATCATCATGCATTTATATGTAAACAGTCAAAATTTTTATAGGTTTATTCAAATATTAATTTTAGATGATACCCTCAAATTCCAAAGTGCTTGTTTCATTTTACAATTCCATGAATAATATAGTAAAATTCAAGTTGTCTTCTATATTTTTTCAACACTTGAGTTCATCAGAAATTTTTCTGAAATATATAAACACAAGCCTCTAAGTGGGAATAGATTATCATTATAAATCTTGTAATGTGCTTGGTGGTAATTCATGTATCTCATTATGTGATATGTCAGTTCATACTCATTGCTTATTTTTAAAATTGAGTTACTGACTATTTTTGATTTGTAAGTGTTCTTAAATATTAAGGAAATTTGTCTTCTATCATGTATATCTATCTATAAATATCTATCTATACAGAGAAAGTGAATATTAATTATATTTGCTATTACTGTATAACTGTATATTTTGTTTTTACAATTTTTTTCAATTGCATTTTGATAGTATAAAGTTACAAGATTGAATATTGTATGTTGGCCCTGTACCCATTATATTTTTAAATTCAATTATTAATTCTATTCATTATTTCCAGATTCTTTTGAAGGTTTCTTGCAAGCAATTACATCATTTACAAACACAGAGAGCTGTATTTCTTCCTTTCTAAAATACACATTCCTTTTCTTGAATGCAGTAGCTAAGAATTTCATATATGTCCAAATAGGCATGATGTAGTAAATGCTTTTGTCTTATTGCACACCTGAAGGGAATGTCTTATTGCACACCTCAAGGGAAAGTGTTCAATCATTGAACTGTAACTAAAACCCAAAAATCTATAATAGTTACACACAAAAAAATAAAGAAATCTAAACATAACACTAAAGATAGTCTTCAAATCACAAAGGAAGAGAGCAAAAGAAGAAAACAGGAAGAAAAAAGAGCTACAAAAATCCCTTAAACAATGAATAAAGTGGCAATAATTACATATTTATTAATAATTACTTTAAATATAAGTGGAATAGAAGCTCCAATCTAAAGAGTGGCAGAATGAATACAGAAACAAGACCCATTCATATCCTGCATATAAGAGACTCACTTCAGATCTAAAGACACATATCTTTTCATGTGACTCTTGGCCATCTGTATGTCTTCTTTGGTGAAATGTCTATTTAGGTCTTCCACCTATTTTTTGATTGGGTTGTTTGTTTTTATGATATTGAGCTGCCTGAGCTGTTTGTATATTTTGGAGATTAATCCCTTATCAATTGCTTCATTTGCAAATGTTTTCTCCCATTCTGAGGGTTGTCTTTTCATCTTGTTTATGGTTTCCTTTGCTGTGCAAAAGTTTTTAAAAGGTCCCATTTGTTTATTTTTGTTTTTATTTTCATTACTCTAGGCAGTGGGTGAAAAAGATCTTGCTGTGATTTATGTCAAAGAGTGTTTTACCTATGTTTTCCTCCAAGAGTTTTATAGTGGCTGGTCTTACATTTAGGTCTTTTTCATTTTGAGTTTATTTTTGTGTATGGTGTTAGGGAGTGTTCTAATTTCATTCTTTAACATGTAGCTGTCCAGTTCCAATAATTGAAGAGATTGTCTTTTCTCCATTGTATATTCTTGCATCCATTGTCATAGACTAGGTGACCATAGGTGTGTGGGTTTATCTCTGGACTTTCTATCCTGTAACATTGATCTTCATTTCTGTTTTTGTGCCAGTACCATACTGTCTTGATTACTGTGGCTTTGTTGTATAGTCTGAAGTCAGGAAGTCTGATTCCTTCAACTCCATATTCCTTTCTCAAGATTACTTTGGCTATTCAGGGTCTTTTGTGTTTCCATACAAACTGTAAAATTTTTTTTTTCTAATTCTATGCAAAATGCTATTGGTAATTTGATAGGGATTTCATTGAATCTCTAGGTTACTTTGGGTAGTATAGTCATTTTGACACTACTGATTCCTCCAATCCAAGAACATGGTATATCTCTCCAACTGTTTGTGTAATCTTTGATTATTTTCATCAGTGTTTTATAGTTTTCTGAGTACAGGTATTTTGCCTATTAGGTAGGTTTATTCCTCGGTATTTTATTCATTTTTTTTTTGCAATCATAAATAGGATTGCTTCCTTATTTTTTCTTTCTGATATTTGCTGTTAGTGTATAGGAATACAAGAGCTTTCTGTGCATTAATTTTATATCCTGAAATTTTACCAGATTCATTGGTTAGCTCTAGTAGTTTTCTGGTGTCATCTTTAGGATTTTCTATGTATAGTACTGTCATCCACAAAAAGTGACAGTTTTACTTCTTTTTTTCCAATTTGTATTCCTTTTGTTTCTTTTTCTTCTCTGATTTCTGTGGCTAGAACTCCCAGAAAATAAGTTGAAAAATACTTGTGAGAGTGGATATCTTTGTATTGTTCCTGATCTTGAAGAAATGCTTTCAGTTTTTCACCATTGAGAATGAAGTTCACTGTGTGTTTGTCATACATGGCCTTTATTATGTTGAGGTATGTTCCCTCTATGCCCACTTTTTAGGGTGTGTTTAATCATAAATGGGTGCTGAATTTTGTCAAAAGGTTTTTCTGCATCTATTGAGATGATCATATTGTTTTTATTCTTTAATTTGTTAATGTAGTGTATCACATTGATTGATTTGCATATATTGAAGAATCCTTGCATCCCTGTGATAAATCCCACTTGATTATGGTGTATGATTCTTTTAACGTGTTGTTGGATTCTGTTTGCTAGTATTTTGTTGAGGATTTTTGTGTCTGTGTTCATCAGTGATATTGGTCTGTAATTTTCTTTTTGTATGATATCTTTGTCTGGTTTTGGTATCAGGATGATGGTGGCCTTGTAGAACAAGCCTGGGAGTGTTTCTCCCTCTACAATATTTTGGAAGAGCTTGAGAAGGATAGGTGTTATCTCTTCTCTAAATGTTTGATAGAATTCACCTTTGAAGCTAACTGGTTCTGGACTTTTGTTTGCTGGAAGATTTTTAATCACAGTTTCAATTTCATTACTTGTGATTAGTCTGTTTATATTTTCTATTTCTTCCTGGGTCAGTCTTGGAAGTTTGTACCTTTCTAAGAATTTGTCCATTTCTTCCAGGTTATCCATTTTACTGGCAAATAGTTCCTTGTAGTAATCTCTTATGATCCTTTGTATTTAGAGAAATGCAAATCAAAACTACAATGAGGTATCACCTCACACCGGTCAGAATAGCCATCATAAAAAATTTTACAAAATATAAATGCTGGAGAGAGTGTGGATAAAAGAGAACCTTCTTGCATTGTTGGTGGGAATATAAATTGATACAACCACTATAGACAACAGTATGGAGGTTTCTTAAAAAACTAAAAATAGAAATACCGTGTGACCCAGCAATCCCACTACTGGGCATATACCCTGAGAAAACCATAATTCAAAAAGACACATGTACCCTAATATTCATTGCAGCACTCTTTACAATAGCCAGGACATGAAGCAACCTAAATATCCATCGACAGAGGAATGGATAAAGACAATGTGGTATGTATATACAATGGAATAATACTCAACGATTAAAAGGAACAAAATAGTCCCATGACATGGATGGACTTAGAGATTGTCATACAGAGTGAAGTATGTCAGAAAGAGAAAAACAAATATCATATATTAACACATATGTGTGGAATGTACAAAAATTGTGCAGATGAACCCATTTGCAGAGCAGGAATAGAGAATCAGAGGTAGAGAATGAATATGGGGAAACAGAGGGTGAAAGGGAGTGTGGGATTAATTGGGAATTTGGATTGATATATATACACTACCATGTGTAAAATAGATAGCTAGTGGGAACCTGCTGTATATCACAGGGAGCTCAGCTTGGTGCTCTTTGATGACATAGATGGGTGTGATGGGGGGTGGGAGGGAGGTCCAAGAGGGAGCAGATATATTTATAAATATAGCTGATTCACTTTGTTGTACAGCAGAAACTAACACAACATTGTAAAGCAATTATACTCCAATTAAAATAAAAATAAAGACATACACATAGAATGAAAATGAAGGGATGGAAGAACGTATTTCTTGAAAATGGAAATGAAAAGAAAGCTTGGGTAGTAATATCTATATCAGAGAAAATAGACTTTAAAACAAAGACTGTTAACAAGAAACGAAGAAGGATACTACATAATGATCAAGGGATTAATCCAAGAAGATATAACATGCATCCGACATAAGAGCACCTAAAAATATAAAACAAATATTAATAGACATAAATGGAGAAATTGACAGTAACACAATAGTAGTAGGGAATTTACACCCCACAAACACCAGTGTACAGATCATCAAGGCAGAAAATCAATAATAAAACACTGGCCTTAAACAACACATTGGACAAGATGAACTTAAAAGGCATATGTAGAACATTGCATCCAAAATCAGCAGAATACACATTCTTTTCAAGTGCACATGGAATATTCTCCAGGATAGATCATATGCTAGACCACAAAACAAGAAGCAGTAATTTTTAAAAAAATGAAATCACAGCAAGCATCTTATCTGACCACAACACTGAGACTAGATATCTAATACAAGAAAACAAAACAAAACAAAACTCATATTTGTGTTTCTGAGGTTAAACAATATGCTACTACACAACCAATGGATCACTGAAGAAATCAAAGAAAAACAAAACAAAACCTGGAGACAATTGAAAAATAAAACACAATGATCCAAAATATGTGGGATGCAGCAAAAGTAGTTCTTAGAGGAAACTTTATATGACAATACAAACTTACCTCAGGAAACAAGAAAAATCTCCAAAAAACAACCCAAACTTACACCCAAAGAAACTAGAAAAAGAACAAACAAAAGTCAAAGTTAATGGAAGAAACCATAAAATCAGAGCAGAAATAAATGAAATAGAAAATAGAAAAGACCAATGAAACTAAGAGCTGGTTCTTTGAAAAAAAAAAAAAAAAATGACAAACCTCTAGCCAGACTCATTGAGAACAAAAGAGGAAAGGTCGAAATCAGTAAATTCAGAAATGAAAAAGAAGTTACAACTGACACCACAGAAATGCAAATAATCATAAGAGGTTACTATAAACAAGTATACATCAATAAAATGGACAATGTTGAAGAAATTGACAATTACTAGAAATGTACAAGCTCCCAAGACTGATCTAGGAAGAAATAGAAAATGTAAACAAACAAATTACCAGGAATGAAATTGAATCAATAATAAAGCAAATCACAAACAAACAAAAGTCCAGGAGCTGATGGCTTCACAGGTGAATTCTACAAAACCTTTACAGAGAGTTAACATCCATCTCTCTCAAACTATCCAAAAATTTCAGAAGATGCTTCTGAACTCTTTCTATCTGGCCAACAACAACCTGGTACCAAGACCAGAAAAAGATATCATGAAAAATAAAAACATAGCCCGATATCACTGATAAACATAGATGCAAAAATCCTCAACAAAATATTACCTAACAAAAGTCAACAATACATTAAAAGGATCATGCAACATGACCAAGTGGGATCTATCCCAGTGATGCAAGGATGATTCAATATCCGCAACTCAATCAATGTGACATACCACATTAATAAATTGAAGAGTAAAAATGCTATGATCATTTCAGTAGATGCAAAGACATCTTCTGACAAAACTCAACATCCATTTATGATAAAGCACTCTTAGTAAAGTAGGTATAGTGGAAACATGCCTCAACATGAAAAAGGCTATAAATGACTAGCACATAGCTAACATAATTCTCAACTGTGAAAAGCTGAAAGAATTTCTTCTAAGATCATAAACAAGAAAAGGATGCCACCCTTGCCACTTTCATTCGACATAGTATTGGAAGTCCTAGCCATAGAAATCAGAAAAGAAAAAGAAATAAAAATAATCCAAATTAGAAAGAGAGAAATAAAACTGTCCCTGTTTGCAGATAACATGATACTATATATAGAAAATCCTGAAAGTGCCACAAAAAATCTACTAGGACACATTAATGAATACAGTAAATTTGCAGGACACAAAATTATAAATATTTATAAATATATAAAATATATAAATATGTTGCATTTCTATACAGTAAAAACAAGCTGTCAGAAAGAGAAATTAAGAAAACAATTCAACTTACAATCACATCAAAAGGAATACAATACCTGAGAATAAATCTAAGAAGGTAAAATACCTTTACTTGGAAAATTATAAGGCACTGATGAAAGAAATTGAAGATTACATGACACAAACACATGGGTTTGTGTTCATAGGTTGGAATAATTATAATTGTTAAAAATGACCATAATACTCAAAATATTCTACAAATTTCCTCATATCCAAAGAAAATGAAAACACTAATTAGAAAAGAAACACACATCTGTGCCCACTGCAACATTATTTACAATATCCAAGATATGGAAGAAACCTCAGTGCCCATCAATTAATGGGCAAAAAAGATGTGGAGTCTGAGTGTGTGTGTGTGTGTGTGTGTGTGTGTGTATAATATTACTCAGTTCATAAAAAAATAATTGAAATCTTGCCATTCACAACAACATGGATGGTCCTAAAGGGAATTATGCTAAGTAAAATGAGTCAGAAAAAGAAAGACAAATAGTGTATGATTTCATTTATATGTGAAATCCAAAAAAAGCAAATGAAATGAACAAACAGGTGGTTGCCAGAGTAGGATGTGTGGTAGTAAGAAAGAAGTGAAGATGATTAAGAGGTACAAATTTCCATTTTCAAATATAGTGGGAGTATAGTCAATAACTATGTAATTTATTTGTATGGTTACTGATTATAATGAGACTGATCCTAGTGATCATTTTGAAAGGTACAGAAATATGAAGTTTCTATGTTGTGTAATAGGAATTAACTTAATGTTGCATTAAACATTTAGAGAAGACTTAACACATATCCTTCTCAAAATATTCCAAAAAATTGCCGAGGAAGGAACACAACCAACCTCTTTCTATGAGACCACCATCATCCTGATACCAAAACCAGACAAAGATATCACAAAAAATGAAAATTAAAGGCCAATATCACTGATGAACATAGAGGCAAAAATCCTCAACAAAATGCTAGCAAACTGAATGCAAGAACATATACACCATGAGCAAGTGAGATTTAGCTCAGGCATGCAATGATTCTTCAACATACGTAAATCGATCAATGTGATACACCACATTAACCAACTGAAGAATAAAAACGATATGATCATCTCAATAGATGCAGAAAAAGCTTTTAACAAAATTCAACATCATTTATGATAAAAACTCTCCAGAGTGGGCATAGAGGGAACATACCTCAACATAATAAAAGTCATATATGATAAACCCAGAGCAAACATCATTCTCAATGGTGAAAAATTGAAAGCATTTCCTCTAAGATCAGGAACAAGACAAGGATGTCCACTCTCATCACTTTTATTCCACATAGTTCTGGAGGCAATCAGTGAAGAAAAAGAAATAAAATGAATCCAAATTGGAAAAGAAAAAGTAAAACTGGCACTATTTTCAGATAAAGAAAATCCTGAAGACACTACTAGAAAACTACTAGAGCTAATCAATGAATTTGGTAAATTTTCAGAGTACATCATTGATTCACAGAAATCTCACACATTCCTATACATTAACAACAAAAGATCATAAAGAGAAATTAAGGAAACAATCTCATTTACCATCACATCAAAATGATAAAATATCTAGGGATAAATCTACCTATGGAGGCAAAAGACCTGTACTCAGAAAACTATAAGATACTGATGAAAGAAATCAAAGATGAAGCAAACAGATGGAGATATATACCATGTTCTTGGACTGGAAGAATCAATAGTGTCAGAATGAGTATACTACCCAAAGTAACCTACAGATTCAATGAAATTCCTATCAAATTA
Source organism: Neophocaena asiaeorientalis asiaeorientalis (assembly GCF_003031525.2). Taxonomy (NCBI): domain Eukaryota; kingdom Metazoa; phylum Chordata; class Mammalia; order Artiodactyla; family Phocoenidae; genus Neophocaena; species Neophocaena asiaeorientalis. The sequence continues at coordinate 40,406 of NW_020172772.1, read as the reverse complement.
CCAATAGAATTTTTCACAGAATTAGAACAAAAAAATTTACAATTTGGACAGAAACACAAAAGACCCCAAATAGACAAAGCAATCTTGAGAAAGAAAAATGGGGCTGGAGGAATCAGACTCCCTGGCTTCAGACTATACTAGAAAGCTACAGTCATCAAAACAGTATGGTACTGGCACAAAAACAGAAATATAGATCAAGGGAGCAGGGTAGAAAGTCCAGAGATAAACCCATGCACCTATGGCCACCTAATCTATGACAAAGTAGGAAAGAATATACAATGAATAAAAGACAGTCTCTTCCATAAATGGTGCTGGGAAAACTGGACAGCTGCGTGTAAAAGGATGAACTTAGAACACTCCCTAACACTGTACACAAAAATAAACTCAAAATGGATTAAAGACCTAAATGTAAGGCTGAATACTGTAAAACTCTTAGAGGAAAATGTAGGGAAAACATCCTTTGACATAAATCACAGCAAGATATTTTTGACTCACCAACTAGAGTAATGAAAATAAAAACAAAAATAAACCAATGGGACCTAACTTAAACACATTTGCATAGCAAAGGAAACCATAAACAAAATTAAAACACAACCCTCAGAAAGGGAGAAAATATTTGCAAACAAAGCAAATGACAGGGAACTAATTTCCAAATTATACAAATAACTCATGTAGCTCAATATCATAAAAACCAAACAACCCCATAAAGAATTTGCAGAAGATAAAAATAGGCATTTCTCCAAAGAAGAAGTACAGATGGCCAACAAACATATGAAAAGATGCTCAACATCACTAATTATTAGAGAAATGCAAATCAAAATTACAATAAGGTATGACCTCACACAGGTCAGAATGGTCATCATTACAAAATCTACAAACAATAAATGCTTGGGAGGGTGTGGAGAAAAGGGAACCCTCTTGCACTATTGGTGAGAATGCAGATTGATACAGCCACTATGGAGTACAGTATGGAGATTCCTTAAACAACTAAAAATAGAATTACCATGTGACCCAGCAATCCCACTACTGGACCTATACCCAGAGAAAACCATAATTCAAAAAGACACATGAATCCCAATCTTCATTGGAGCACTATTTTCAATAGGCTGTACATGAAATCAACCTAAATGTCCATCAACAGAGGAATGGATAAAGAAGATGTAGTACATATATACAGTGGAATATTACTCAGCCAAACTAAAAAACAAAATAATGCTATTTGCAGCAACATGGATGGACATAGAGATTTTCATACTAGGTGAAGTTAGTCAGAGAAAGACAAATATCATAAGTTATTGCTTATATGTGTAATCTAAAAACTGGATACAAATCAACTTATTTACAAAACAGAAATAGAGCCACAGATGTAGAAAACATACTTATGGCTACGAAGGGGGTGAGAGGGAGGGATAAATTGTGTGATTGTGATTGATATATACACAATACTATATGTAAAGTAGATAACTAATGAGAACCTACTGTATAGCACAGGGAACTCCAGTCAGTGCTCTGTGGTGACCTAAATGAGAAGGAAATCTAAAAAAGAGTCTCTCTATATATATGCATAACTGATCACTTTGCTGTGCAGCAGAAAACAACACAACATTGTAAATCAACTATACTCCAATAAAAATTAAAGAAAAACTAAAAAAAAATAAAGCCACAGTAAAAAAAAAAAAAAAAAAGGTATTGTAAGTCAGTTATACTTCAAAAACAACAACAAAAAAACAAACAAACAAATTCATTGAAAAAGAGATCATGTTTGTTGTTACCAGGGTTGGGGATGTGGAGAGAGGGGGAACTGGTTGAAGACAGTCAAAAAGTACAAACTCTCAGTCGTAAGAGAAATAAGTACAAGGGATGTAATGTACAACATGATAAATATAATTAACACTTCTGTTTATTATATATGAAAGTTTTGAAGAGAGTAATTCCTAAGAGTTCTCATCACAAGGAAAAATATATATTTTTCTCTTTCTTCAATTTTGTAACTGTATGAGATCGTTGATGTTCGCTAAACTTACTGTGACTATCATTTCATGATGTATGTAAGTCAAATAATTTTGCTGTACACCTTAAACTTACACAGAGTTCTATGTCAATTATATCTCAGTAAAACTAGAAGATAAATACATCATTGAATATGTTAGCTGTAGGATTCTTATAGATATCATTTGTCAGATTGATTTACTTCTATGCCTACTTTTTTGAAACATTTTGTAATATAGGAGTCTTAAATGTATCAGATATTTTTTTCTACATCTAATATTATGATATAAATTTCACCTTAACTATGTTAATGTGTTGAAGTACATTGATTGCTTTTTTAAAAGGTTAAAACATTCTTGTAATTCTGCATTATACATTACTGTTTCTGTTTATTTGTTTAAAAGATTGACATTATTTCTCCCTTATGGATTTGAAATTATTTGCCACTGAAGCCATTCAGGCAACATTGAAATTTTATTTTTGGAAGTTTTACAATTATGTATTCAAAATTTTAACAGATATAAGACCAGTACATTTTCTATTTGTTTGCCAGTCTCTGGTCACTTGTGTTTTTCAAGCAATTTGTTAATTCTGTTTAAGTTTGTAGGTAATATTCACACATTTATTCTTCATAGTCTCATTGTCTTTATAATGTGTATAATATGTAATATCAATTTTGTTACCTGATATTAGCAGCTTGTCTTTTCTCTCTTTTTCATCCTGATCATTCTTGTTATAAATTTCTCAAATGTATTTTTCTCTCCAAATAATTAATGTTAGGCTCATTAATTTTATCTATTTTAAATCTATTTTAGTTCATTGATTTTGGCTTCTATTTTTTAAAATTATTTTATTTTTTACTTTACTTCCTTTTTGGATTTATTAGCTTTCTTTTCTCATTGTTGTTTCTCCTGATGGTAGCTCTCTTTTCTCCAGCTATTTAATTGTGTCTTCTGTATTGCAGTTAGATAATTTATATTGTTTGTCCTTCAAGTACATGCATTTTTTGTGTGTTCTGATTCCTTTGAGGAAATTATTAAAGCCATTCCTTATCAGTTTTACTGTGCTGTACATTTTAATGTCTCCCATTTGATATTTGTGATTTCTATTTCTTGTGCTAACATCTTATTATATCTGTTGTTTGTAATTTTCATTAGAGCCTTTGACATTTATCATAGTTATTTTAATTTCCCTGTCTGATAGCTAACACCATCCTTATCATACCTGAATCTAGTTTTGATGATTGGTCTATTTGTTGGTGAAGTGCTTATTCTTGTCTTTAAAAGACTTGTAATTTCTGTTGAAACCCAATTATCTCATGTAGGATAGATGATAAGTGGGTTTCCAGCAAACATACCTGATTGCATTTTCTATCAACAACCTCATGATGTTAATCCCAAACTAGTAACATATACACACTACTATATGTAAAATAGATAATCAGCAAGGACCTACTGTATAGCACAGGGAACTCTTCTCAACATTTTTCTCATATATATTATAAATTTATAATATGCAAATATATATATATATATATATATAACTGAATCACTTTGCTGTACCCCTGAAACTAACATAAAATTGTAAATCAACTACACCTCAATATAAAATAAAAATTAAATTTTAAAAAAACCTCATGAAATTAAGTTCTTAAACTTGAATTAGATCCTGCTGAACTTAAGAATAATTGCCAAATTATATCCATATAAAGAAAAATGAGATTGGAAGAATTGAAAAATATTGCTAATTCACCAGCCTTGATGTCTTCATCAATAGGGTTAGGAAGGAATGCTTGAAGTTGGAGTAAAACCATCCCTCTAGGTATTTCTCTTTTCCTCACCTTACTTGCAATCAGTGTATACTATTATCTCTTCCTTCATAATACGTGTAGAATCAATCAATTATCAGGAAGACCACTGTTACTACCTTAGTCTAAGAAATTATTACCTCTGAACTTGATTGTTATCATTGTTATTAATTCATCTATACCTTTATCTATCCTTCCTGTTCTACTCACAGTAGCTAGTCTGATCTTATTAAAAGTCAAGTCAAATTATGTCATTGTTACACTTCTGTATTAAATTTTCCTTTAGATTTCTTTTATGCTGTGTATTTTTTTTTCTAATGTTTTGTTCTACTTATCCAGTTCCATTACCTCTTATGCCTATCTCCTGCTACTTACCTATTTGCTCATCCACTTTGGCTTCCTTGCTATTCTCAAATGTACCAGCATGTTCTTACACAGAGCTTTTGTACTAACTATGTCATCTTCCTGGAATGGTCTCTCAGCATATATCTACATATCTTGCTGCTTTATATTGTTTATACCCAGCAGAGCCTATTCTACTTTTCTGCTTAAATTTTCTTGATGGTACTTATTACCTAAAAGTGTATAGTCTACTCTTATTTTGTGTCTCTTCTGACACAGAGACAAATATCTCACAACTGCAGATATATTTGCCTTCTTTATTCACAGAAGCATGTCAGAATTTTCACTTCAAGTGAAGGGCAAGTTTCCACACTGTGATCCCATATCACTTGAAAAATAGGCACAATCCTTGTAGAACCTTTTGGATTTGGGGAAAACTATAAGCATACCTCGGAGATAATGCAGGGTCAGTTCCAGACCATAGCAATAAAACAAACATTGCAATAAAGTGAGTCAAACAACTTTCTTGGTTTCCAGAGTATATTAAAGCTATGTTTACACTATACTATAGTCTATTAAGTGTACTATAGCATTATATATAAAAACAATATACATAACTTAATTTAAAAATAATGCTGTTGGAAAAATGGTGCTGGTAGACTTGCTCAACACATGGTTGCCACGAACCTTCAATTTGTAAAAAAAAAAAAAAATTGCAATATCTGTGAAGTGCAATAAAACAAGGTATGCCTGTATATTTGAGTATGCTGTTCCAACCCAATTACAGATGATCTCCAAAGGTGCTAACTTTTGGTGAGCTTATAGCAAGAAAAAGCTCATCTGATGATTTTGTTGTAGCTCTGCCACTTCGTCATTCTGATCCAGCAAATCAAACTGTGCTGAAAGTTTCTGTGATAGATTGGGTGTATTGTGGTGGCTGAATGTCCATATAACATAATATATTAGCTTGCTAAACTTGCTGTTACAAAATGTAACAGTTTAGGTGGCTTACACAACACAAATTTATTGTCTCACAGTCTGGAGACTAAAAATTCAAAATTAATGTGTTGCAGTGTTGGTTCCTTCCAAAGACTATGAGGGATGGATTTTTTCCAGTCTTCTCTCTTTGCCTTGTAGATGGCTGTCTTCTCTCTATGTTTCTTTACATCGTCTTTCTTCTATATGTGTCTCCATGTTCAAATTTTCCCTTTTAATAAGGATACCTGTCATATTGGAATAGGGCTCACCTTAATGACTTCATTGTAACTAGACTCCCTTTGTATAGACCCTATCTCTAAGTGTGGTCATATTCTGGTGTATCTGCATTTATAAATTCAACATATGAATTTGAGGCTGTGGGATACAATTCAACCCATAACACACAGTGGCTGGTAGACTACTGCCTAGGACCAAATTCAGGCCCTGCTTGTTTTTATAAGTCAAGTTTAATTTTAGCATAGCCTTAAAATATTGTCTATGTCTGCTTTCACACTACAACAGTAGAGTTAAGTGGTTGCAACAGAAACCATATGGCACACAGAGTCTAAAATATTTACTATTGGCTTTTACAGAAATTGTTTACTGACTCCTGCTAAAATATTGGAAAAAGTGATAACCACTTTAGAATGTTTTTTAACTTGAGAAAAGTTTCCTGTCCTGGCATGCTATTGGATTTTAATAAGGCATCATGTAAAGGCTAATGTTGGGGTGCCTTGGGTGTTAGATAATGCTGATCAAAGCATATACATATTAACTGACACCCAAGTTTAAAGTTACATTGGTAGAGATGAGACCTGACAAGAATCCAGGTTTTTATATGTAAGTTATGTGAGCACCTTGGTCAAATTGTTAGCAGGCTTGCTCCTTGATGCCTTTCCCTTTACTGACACCTATGACAAGATGATTAAAGAAGGAAAAAGTACATGAAACTAGATTTAAAATGGATCTTTATGATATGTTACTTTAACCAGAATGGGTTTCTTTGGCTTTTCAATCATTGCCATCATCAAGTTGACCATAAAAGAGAGTGGAGAAGAGTATTCCTTGTCATGAGTAGAACCTGAAGAAGATCAAGTTCTACTTTACCTGTAAGAAGATCTGTCTTCATTGAAGTTCAACACAGATTAATGGGAAATGGTAGTGACTAGTTGACATGGATATGGAATATCCTCTCTTCTGTTCAACTTTCCATGTGTAACCTCTTTTAGTTTTATATTCTTCATTTTCTATGAATTTATTGCACACTGTTTCAACATGTACTGACTCTCCCTACCATAACCTTAGAGACGCAGAAGGAGTAATATCAGTGAATCTGTTACAAGAGGTTGGGGAAGATATGTGGGTGGATCTAACTGTTGATGTGTATTCACTATTAAAGTATCGTATCAAGTATTTTTACTGCCCTGAAAATTCTTTTTGTCTCTGACTATTCATCCTCCCCTCTCCCTTAACTCTTGGCAACCAGTGATTCTTTTCTTGTCTCCATAATGTTCTCTTTTCCAAAATATTATATAGTTGGAATAATACAGTGTGTAAATTTTTCAGATTGGCTACTTCACTTAATAATAGGCATTTAAGGTTTCTCTATGCTTTTTCATGGCTTGACAGTTCATTTCTTCTTAGCACCTAATAGTATCTCACTGTCTGAATGTACCACAGTTATTTTGCTTTTTTTTTTTTTAAATCCACTTATTTACTAAAGGATATCTTGGATGCTTCCACATTTGGCAATTATGAATAAACAAAGCTTCTATAAACATCTATGTGTAGGTTTTTGTGTGGACATAAGTTTGGGAAAATACCAAGGAGTTTGATTGCTCTTTGTATGGTAAGAGCATGCTTACATATGTCAGAAACTGCCAAAATGTCTTCCAAAATCGCTGCACCAATTTTTTTTTTTTTTTTTTTTTTTTTTTTTTTTTTAGCTTT
>NW_020172772.1:17874-33046 GCF_003031525.2 Neophocaena asiaeorientalis asiaeorientalis | reverse complement strand
TTTTTTTTTTTTTTTTTTTTTTTTTTGCAGTACGCAGGCTTCTCGTTGTTGTGGCCTCTCCCATTGCGGAACACAGGCTGTGGACATGCAGGCTCAGTGGCCATGGCTCACGGGCGCAGCTGTTCCACAGCATGCGCCTCACCATTTTTTTATTCCTACCAGCAGTGAATGAGAATTACTGTTAATCCAAATCCTTCTGAGCATTTGGTGTTGTTAGTGTTCTGGACTTTGCCATTCTAATAAGTGTGTAGTGGTATCTCACTGTTTTAATTTGCATTTCCCTAATGATATATGATGTAGAATAACTTTCCATATACTTATTTTCCATCCATATATCTTCTTTGTTGAGGTATGTTAGTGTCTTTCGTCCATTTTTTAATTGGGTTATTTTCTCATTATTGAAAAAATAACCCTATTAAACCCATTTTTTAATTGGGTTCATTATTTTCTCATCATTCAGTTTTGAGAATTGTTGTATATTTTGCAAAACAGTCCTTTATCAGATTTGCATTTGCAAATATTCTCCCCAATATGTGGTTTGGCTTTTCATTACCTTGACAATATTGTTCATGGAACAGAATTTTTTTTATTTGAATAACCGTGTAGTTTAACTCTAAAACGTGTAATCACAGGTAGTTATGAAATTATCTTCAATAAAGTAATAAAATTAGTCATACTTTAATTTATGTTTTTAAAAAAGACATCTTTACAAACTTTGATCCTTTCCTTGAATCATATATTCATTCATTTAGGCACTCATTTATTTGTTCAATCCATTATGTCTACAGCAAATATCTATTAAGCCAAGCTCTGTCTACACATAGGACTACTAATAAGTTATATGTGACACACTACAGAGTCATCGTTACATGTTACTATACTGTGATTTCTTAATTAAAAATCTTAGATACTATTATAATGATTAAACATTTAGGGTAGGGAGAGATTTATACAGGCTAGAATAGTGTTTGTGGATTCAGAAGGTGGTTGAATTTAAAAGTAATCACAGAGGGTTGATTATGTTTGTTTATCAGGGAGAAGGGGCTTTCCAGGTTATTTAATCATGCAATAATTACTCATTCAACAATACGAATTTGTTAGTGTAGTTAAAACTTCGAAGATTGATCCATAGCTACAAATTATTTTTGATGTAAAAATGCAGAATCTTATTTAACTGTCCTTAATTATTTTGCAGTATGGAAATTCAAGGTTTCAATAAGCATCTCAATATGAAAGTTTTAAACTGAAGCTCTGTAAATGAACAAAATATAATCCCAGAGATCTGGGTACACAGCAAGACTAGAGTCAGTTTAATAAACTATCAATGTGTCTAGTTTGAAATTTGAATTACTAAAACAATTAAAGGAAAATCATATGGCTGACAGTTTCACCCATTTGATCCTTATTAATAGGGTGAAGCATGACATATGCAGGCCAATTCAAAGTCATTGCTCTAATCTATGTAGGTAAATACTCTTTGCTGCTTCAACTGTTGACCATGTTCTTGGATTGGAAGAATCAACATTGTGAAAATGACTCTACTACCCAAAGCAATCTACAGATTCAATGCAATCCCTATCAAACTACCACTGACATTTTTCACAGAACTAAAAAAAAAAAAATAACAATTTGTATGGAAACAAAAAAGACCCCGAATAGTCAAAGCAATCTTAAGAACAAAAAATGGAGCTGGAGGAATCAGGCTCCCTGACTTCAGACTATACTACAAAGCTACAGTAATCAAGACGGTATGGTACTGGCACAGAAACATAAATATAGATCAATGGAACAGGATACAAAGCCCAGAGATAAACCTACGCACATATGGTCATATTATCTTTGATAAAGGAGGCAAGAATATACAGTGGAGAAAAGACAGCCTGTTCAATAAGTGGTGCTGGGAAAACTGGACAGGTACATGTAAAAGTATGAGATTAGAACACTCCCTAACACCATACACAAAAATAAGCTCAAAATAGATTAAAGACCTAAATGTAAAGCCAGACTTTATCAAACTCTTAGAGGAAAACATAGTCAGACCACACTATGACATAAATCACAGCAAGATCCTATTTGACCCACCACCTACAGTAATGGAAATAAAAACAAAACTAAACAAATGGGACATAATGAAACTTAAAAGCTTTTGCACAGCAAAGGAAAGCATAAACAAGACCAGAAGACAACCCTCAGAATGGGAGAAAATATTTGTAAATGAAGCAACTGACAAAGGATTAATCTCCAAAATTTACAAGCAGCTTATGCAGCTCAATAACAAAAAACAAACAAACAACCCAATCCAAAAATGGGCAGAAGACCTAAATAGGCATTTCTCCAAAGAAGATATACAGATTGCCAACAAACACATGAAGGAATGCTCAACATCATTAACCATTAGAGAAATGAAAATCAGAACTACAGTGAAATATCATCTCACACCAGTCAGAATGGCCTTCATCAAAAAATCTAGAAACAATAAATGCTGGAGAGGATGTGGAGAAAAGGGGACACTCTTGCAGTGCTGGTGGAAATGTAAATTGATACAGCCACTATGGAAAACAGTATGGAGGTTCCTTAAAAAACTACAAATAGAACTACCATACGACCCAGCAATCCCACTACTAGGCATATACCCTGAGAAAACCATAATTCAAAAAGAGTCATGTACCAAATTGTTCATTGCAGCTCTATTTACAAGAGCCAGGAGGTGGAAGCAACCTAGGTGTCCATCATTGGATGAATGGATAAAGAAGATGTGGCACATATATACAATGGAATATTAACCATAAAAATAAACATAATGGAGTTATTTGTAGTGAGGTGGATGGACCTAGAGTCTGTCATACAGAGTGAAGTAAGTCAGAAAGAGAAAGACAAATACCATATGCTAACACATATATAGGGAATCTAAGGGGAAAAAAAAAGAAAAAAGGTCATGAAGAACCTAGGGGTAAGATGGTAATAAAGATACAGAGAGAGAATGGACTTGAGGATATGGGGAGGGGGAAAGGTAAGCTGTGACAAAGTGAGAGAGTGGCATGGACATATATACACTACCAAATGTAAAATAGATAGCTAGTGGGAAGCAGCCGCATGGCACAAGGAGATCAGCTTGGTGCTTTGTGACCACCTAGAGGGGTGGGATAGCGAGGGTGGAAGGGAGGGAGATGCAAGAGGGAAGAGATATGGGAACATATGTATATGTATAACTGATTCACTTTGTTATAATGCAGAAACTAACACACCATTGTAAAGCAATTATACTTCAATAAAGATGTTAAAAATTTTTTTTTTACCTAAAATCTGCTCATATATTTCTGATTCTCCTTGGTAGAAATTCTCAGCTGCTAAACTGATGAGTTTTGATATTATATTTTTGTGAACGACATAGTAAATTGCATTAAGGAAAATCAAAGCATCAAAATAAAATAAGGACCTTACTAGATGTTGTGATGAATGTAAAAAATGCATACATAGGAAATCATCTGTCTTATATTCATGTTGATAATGATAACTAATTTGGCTCAGATTTCTTTTAATGTTTTTGTTAATTTGATTTTGATAGATAACAAACCTTGTATATATGAAGAATTCAGTAAGGTCATCTCTGTTAGCTACAATTTTAATACACTCTTCTATGTAGATTCAGATATCAGGCATACTGAAATATGTCATTTAAATCAAAGCTCTGATCTATAAGAATTTCATCAATGAGGATGGTATATAATCACTATTTTACTCAAATCTCAAGAAACAGCATGTCTTTGGGAAACATTGGTCAACAGTTTAATTAAAAGAGAAAATACTAATAACTGTTTCTTAAACTTACTTTATGAAATTGTTTGGAAATTAGTCAATAAAGGCATTATATGAACACTACGTAGTAACTTCAATTATAACATTAAATCCTGATTTTTAAAAAAGTTTAATTCATTTCCTATCATGTATAGAAATTACTGACAGAACAGAAGGAAATTTTCTGTTTAATCAAAAATTGATTCCAGGACCCTGAACCAAAAGATATATTTTGGGAAACATCATTTATTGACAACTATCTAGCATCAGCTTTATAATATCAAATTATACATACATAGATATAGATTTATATATCTATAATATGCACATATATATGTATAAAAGCTTTAATTCTGAAATAAGTATTTTATTCGTGCTGACCTATGTTGAAGAATGAAAAAATCACACATATATGTCAATGAATCAAAATTTTCCCAGTTTTGATATATGGCATTTTATTATTATTTAAGTTATTAGGTAAATATTTAGCTTACCAAACTCAGTACAATTTTAGTGGCAAATTGATTATTGCATTTGGGAAACCAGAGTTTCTTACAGACTATACATCCCTAAGCTGGGTAAGTCAAAGGCAGTTGTGAGAAAATGTATAAATTCAGCTTTCTGGACTCTATCTCAGAAGAGACTGATTTGGAAATCTAGGGTTGGGTCTGATTATTTGTAAAATTTTTTTAAAGCCCAGGTGTTTCAGATTTGCAGATAAGTCTTACATAATCATATACAATTATTGATTTCACAAGTTATTCTTAAGGATTTGTCCCATTAGCTTATTACTCACAGGATGAAGTTGATATAGTGGAAAGGACAGATTTATGTCCAAATAATGGCTGTGTGTGAATAGTCAGCTACTTAAATTCTTAAAGCATCCATTTTATCATTTATAAAATGGTAATTATAACACCTACATCATGTTATTGTTGTGCTGAATTAAGTGAGGAAATACATCTAATTGTAAGATAATATACTGTATTTAGGAACTTCTAAGTTCAATACATTGCATTTAATTGAATTTGGAGTACATTTCATTTAATTAAGAGAACTACCCAGATAAATTGATTGTTCCCTCATAGATTATAATAATTAAGAAAAAAAATCTTCATTTCTGTAGACCAAAGGCAGATTAATTCTAGTTTTTATCATCATCTTTATCTCAAAATAAATATTACTGAAAGTTGAAGGATTATTTGACCTAACATTATGGTGCAATATGGTTATGTTTGATTTATGTAGATCTAGATATAAATAATAGCATGGAATTAACCTGTCTTTGAACCTTATTGTAGATCATATATGCTAACAGTGATTAGTTGCTAGGAGAAAGATTTATTATACTTGATTAAAAGTAAGTGGACATTCTGAAGCCTGGGCTATGGAACAAATGTTCCCTAATAATCAAACATCATATGGGAGAAAGTCACTAAAGTATAGTTGTCAATTATATAGTTGAGAGGAGTATAATAAATGCTGGAGAAAAAAATCTATTAGTGATACATCCATTTATACACATATACATATATGTATTCTGAATAGATTGAGTAAATAAATGAATTTATTCAATAAATATTCATAAGAATCAGGTATAATATTAGACAATGTTATGGATATAGAAATTAATACAAAAGAATAAACAGATTCATTAGGGATTCATATGCATAAAAATTATGCATTTGACTGACACAAATAATGTAACTGATTAACACAATAGTTATAACACTTAGGTGCCCAAACCTGGCATTTTGTTAGAGCAATCTAAGGATTTCAGTTTTATTTTATAAATAACAAATGAAAGCTCCTGTTCCTTAGTCACAGGCCCACATGTTCTGAAGTGAAGTTTAGATATGTATACATTTTTAAGGTTTGGCTTTGACACTGATGTAGACAAATATTTGGAAATCATTGCTGATAGATTTTAGAGAATGGAGATTTCTTCCTGTTGGGAGGTCAAGGAGTTCTCTGTGGATGTGTTGGTGTAGGATGTGGAATAACATGATGCTTGCTGATTTTATTGTCATCTGTGCTTGGGTATTCAGTATAAATGCAATGTTGCTTTTCCTCCATTTCCAGTGAAATTTTGTACTATATTCACAATTATTCACCTGCATCATATTTTTCCCCTTCCTTTTTAAGAATTTTTTTTGTTTACTATCAATCAAAAGAATGAAGATACAATATCTTCTTGTTTTGACCATTTTGCATTTCATTTCTTTTCATATTCTGTTTAAATATCAAGGAAATAAAGGCTGCATTTTTTGGTATGCTTAAAGTGAGACAGAATCTTATACTATGTTAATGTTTTAAGAGTTTTTAAATTAATTCCCAGTGATGTGAAATTTATATTTTCTACCTACCACTGTTTAAACTTTATCTTCCACAATAGTCCAATGAGCAAGTTTCATTACAGTGATACTGAACTACTTTGTATTCTCTAGAACACTTTGTTATCTCAAGCCTCTGGGTCTTTGCACATGCTCCTCTGTGATAATTATCTTCTAAACACTAATTCACACATTAATACTGAGCTCTTGGAAAATGTGCACTCCCAGATGCAGAGTTTTTCTATACATACATCTATTGTCTTGCTCATTACACTGTATCGTAATTATCTGCAATTTCTTGGCAGAAAGAATATGTCTTTTTCATCTTTATTCCATAACCCAGCATGATTTCAGGAATATAAAGCATAATTTTTAAAATGAGAGCATACATACATATTTAAAAATATATTTCTATTTCTGAAATAAAATAGAAGAATTGCTTGAAATACTCTCCAATGCATTATAAAGTGGAGGCAATCTCAGAGTTATTGTGGGCTCAGTTCCAGACCCAAAGTGAATGTTGCAAAAGTTAGTCATACAATTTTTTTTGGTTTTATAGTGTATATATATTTTATGCTTACACTATACTCTAGTTTATTGAGTGTGCAGTAGCTTTATGCAGAAAAATACAATGTACATATATTAATTTAAAAAGACATTATTGCTAAAAAATGCTCACCATCATCTGACCCTTCATAATCTTTTTGCTGGTGAAGGGTCTTGCCTAAATATTGATGGCTGCTGACTGATCATGGTGGTGATTGCTGTAATTTGAGGTGGTTGTGGCAATTTCTTAAAATAAGACAATGAAGTTTGTCACATCAATTCTCTTATTTTAACAAAAAATTTCTCTGTAGCATGCAATGCTGTTTGATAGCATTTTGTCCACAGTAGATTTTTTTTCAGAATTGGAGTCAATCCCCTCAAACTCTGCCACTCCTTTATCAACTAGGTTTATTTAATGTTTTCAGTCCTTTGTTGTCATTTCAATCAACTTCACAGCATCTTTACCAGGAGTAGAATCTGTCTCAAGAAACCACTTTCTTTGCTCATCCATAATAAGCAACTTCTCAGCCATTAAAGTTGTATCATGAGATTGCAGTAGTTCAGTCACATCCTCAAGTTCCACTTCTAATTCTACTTTCCTTACTATTTCCAGCATATCTGCAGTCACTTCCTTCACTAAAGTCTTGAACACCCAAAGTCATCCCTGAGGGTTGGAATCAACTTATTCCAAACTCCTGTTAATGTTATTTTGATGTCTACTCTGAATCACAAATGTTCTTAATGACATCTAGAATTATGAATCCTTTCCAGCATGTATTCAATTTATTTTGCCCAGATCCATCAGAGGAATCACTATTGATGGCAGCTATAGCCTTACAAAATATATTTCTTAAGTAATAGGATTTGAAAGTCAAAATGACTCCTTGATCCATGGAATGCAGAATAGATGTTGGATTAGCAGGCAAGAAGATTATATTAACCTTGTACAATTCCATCAGAGCTCTTGGGTAACTAGGAGCATTATCAATAAGCAGTAATATTTTAAAGAATTGTTTCTTTGTTTGTTTGTCTTTTCTGAGCAGTAGGCTCCAAGATTGGTGTTAAAATATTCATTAAACCATGTTGTAAACAGATGTGCTGCCATCCAGGCTTTGTCATTCCATTTAGAGCATAGGCAGAGTAGATTTAACATAATTTTTAATGGCCATAGGATTTTCAGAATGGTGGTTAAGTGTTGGCTTTAACTTAAAGTCACCAGTTGCATTAGCCCCTAACAAGAAAGTCTGCCTGTCCTATGAAGCTTCAAAGCCAGGCATTGACTTCCCCTCTCTAGCTATAAAAGTCCTAGATGCCATCCTTTTCCTATATAAGGCTGTTTTGTCTACAATGTAAATCTGTTGTTTAGTAGAGCCACACTTCACTGATTATCTTAGCTAGATTTTCTGGAATACTTGGTGCAACTTCTACATCAGCACTTGCTGCTCACCTTGTACTTTTATATTATAGAGATGTTTTCTTTCCTTCAACCTTATGAACCAACCTCTGCTAGCTTCAAGATTTCTTCTACAGCTTCCTCACCTCTCTCAGCCTTCATAGAATTAAAGAGAGTTAGAACCTTGCTCTGGATCAGGCTTTGGCTTAAGGGAATGTTGTGATTGTTCTGTCTTCTATCGACATCATTAAAACTTTCTCCATTATCACTAGTAAGTCAGTTTTGCTTTATTATCAGTTGTTTGTTCACTGAGTAGCACTTTTAATTTCCTTCAAGAACTTTTTCTTTGCATTCACAACTTAGCTGTTTGGTGCAAGAAGCCTAGCTTTTGGCCTATGTTGGCTCCTGAAATGCCTTCCTCACTAAGTTTAATTATGTCTAGCTTTTGATTTAAAGAGAGAAACATGTGACTTTCCCTTTCATTTGAACACTAAGGGGCCATTGTAAGGTTATTGATAGGCCTAATTTCAATATTGTTGTGTGTCAGGGAATAGGGAAGCTTGAGCAACAGTAAAGAGATGGGAGAACAAGAGTTGTTGAGCAGTCAGAACACACATTTATCCATTAAATTCACTGTCATGTATGGGCACAGTTTATGGCACCTCAAAACAATTACAGTTGTGAGATTAAACCACTCATCAAAGAACACCATGACAAATAATAATGAAAAAGTTTGGAATATTGTGAGAATTACCCAGATGTAATACAGAAACAACAGGTGAGCAAATGCTGTTGGAAAATTTGTGCTGAAAGGCTTGCTTGATGCAGGGTTGCCACAGCAGACCTTCACTTTGTAAAAAGAAAAAAATAATATATATATATATATATATATTACATATGTATATACATATACATATCTACAAAGATTAATAAGCAAAACAAAATAAAGCGAGGTATGCCTGTATGTGCTATCTTTATTTTTTTTGGTGAAGAAATTATATTATGTTAATAAAAGTTAAGAATTCCAAAATAAAGGGTTTAAAGCAATTAATACATGTCTCATGTTCATTCATACTAAGTTTAAGTTTCAGTAGTGCTGTGTATTTTGAATGGTGAGATAAAAACAGGCAGCTTAAAGTTAGGAATGTGAGTTCCTATTACTGAATTTTCTAATATACAGTATTATAGAAACACTGATTCCAATGTTATGCTTATACATAGACACTTTCAACAGAATACAATTAAATAGCTTCACATAGAAAAAATGTTAAGGACTAAGAACTACTTTTTCATGAAGTGTATAATTGGAAATACATTGCCTTTAAAGAATTCATTACTGTACCTCCTTTCCTCAAAAGGAATCATAGAGACAATTGGTGTAGTACTTAGGTTGTCCACCTAAATCCATTCTTGTCGTGATCTGAATGACTGCAATTTATATAAGGATGCTAAAATTATGGGTTATTATTAATTTATATACTTTTGTTTTCTCCATTTTCCTTCCACAGTATGAAGTTGGAATGCAATAAATTAGCAGGGCTTTTTTCCCCAAGTCAAGCCAACAAGCATTTATTAATCTGACTTTATTCGTTAAAAGTTATCAATTGACTCCATGGCTTTGTCTGAATTTTAATCAAGAAACATTTGACAGCTCTTCCCTGAGGCCAAGGAAAATTCAGTCTAGAAATAGAATTTGGCAGCATTTGACTTGTATGATGCTCCAGGGGCTTTTTCACAAGCAATACTTTCACAATGTGCAGGATTTCATTATTCTTTTTAGAAATTTGTATCATTATTATTTTACATTTCTTTTGATTGAAAAAAAAAGCATTTCATGCTGTTAAAATCCCTAAAAGCAAAATCCACAGTTCTTGGGTACATATCTTAAAGCATTCTGTACTTAGCTGTTCTGATAACACTGCTGACAACTAATATTGCTTCTATGCTTCTTGTGCTTCTTTCTGTTTCTACTATTCCCTAATAGGGTCAGGATTCCAAACACTATCTTAGTATTGAAGAAGACCTATCAAAAATGATTGCTTTGGGTGACTGGTAATCCAGTGACAGCTTAGTAGATGTCCAAGATGCATCTGTCAGATTTTGACAGAAGCATTGTTTTCAGTAAACTCTGAACTTCAGTTTGCTGATTTGAATGCATTTCTATGACCATACTAGGAAAAATGAACATTTTTTGCTTAACATTATTATTTTGTAAATCATTTTCCTCTTGCCTGGCTCTTAAAATTTACTTCTAGTGTAGTTAATAAAACTTTTCAGATAAGGAAACAAAAGAGTGAGGAAATTAAATTAACTATGTCACAAAACTAACAAATGCCAGAGTTACTGCTAGAACTCCTGTTTCCTGGATTTCACCTCAGTTCATTCCACTTACTTACCTGGGAGTTATTTCACTAACCACTCACACTAGAAAAGAACCCTAAATTATATACCACAATATTTTGTACATTTCCTTTATGTCACTTAAAATGTTATTTAAATACTTGTTTATATTTGTTTTCCTTACTACAAAGCAGGTTTGAGAAGAATATTTCTGTGCTGTTCATGTTTAGAAACATAGTATTACTCAATGATATTTGTTGACTAATACACAGCAGTGGAAACTAAGTGGCTCAAAACATTACTTTGATACTGATATTTAAGAACTGCTTTCTGCCTTGTTTCTCCAACTGGCACACCTGCCATCTGGCTGAAGTCTGTCTGTTGAACTTTGCTCTCATTTTTTATATTCTGCTTGTTCTCCCTCCCTTTTATGAGTCTTATCCCCAGCCCTACTCTGACCAGTCCTTCCGACCCACCTGACACCCCACCCCCCAAAAATATAACCTGTCAGGAATGACTCAGTTCTGGCATCTCCTTTAGGCATGCTATATGAATTAGAACTAAAACAACAGCATGTAAGTTGCTATCTTTATGTTATCAAATTCTTTCTGCCCATAGATTAAATAGTTGCTTAATTATAAACTTGTTCCTATCTCCAAAGGAATTAATATGGCCAATTGGATTAATAAAGGTTTTGTGACAAGCAGATCTGAATGCACATTCTAGGTGAACCTCTAGCCTCAGTTTCCATAAATATCAAATAACAGTATTAATATCTAACACAAAGTTTTGATAAGAATAGAATATATCAAGCACCGGATGTATAGCAGGTTCTTGTGTTCTCCATCTTTTATCTTCAACATGGAAAAATCACAACTTCTGGGGCTTCCCTGGTGGCGTAGTGGTTGAGAGTCCGCCTGCCGATGCAGGGGAGACGGGTTCATGCCCCGGTCTATGAAGATCCCACATGCTGCGGAGCAGCTGGGCTCGTGAGCGATGGCCGCTGAGCCTGTGCTCCGCAACGGGAGAGGCCACAACAGTGAGAGGCCTGTGTACCGAAAAAAAAAAAAAGAAAAATCACAACTTCTTTTTCTAATGAATGCTCCCTCCAAACTCCACACTCACATCTTTTCATACTTTTCATTTCCATAGAATATATTCCTACCATTACTGCTATCTCACCTATTAGCACTTCCCTGTGTGAATTCTGGCCTTCTCTAATTGTTTACTCCATCACCCTGATCTTACATGTTGATCTCCTTATCTTGATTGAAGGCTGGTTGTTCCTTCTATAGTCCTTTTCCCACTGACTGACCCCAACTCGTAGGCCATGGAGAAGGATTGGACACTCTCTTTGTCCCTATTTTTCATTTTTCTGAATAATTTCTCATATTTTCAAAGCTACTACTTCATACTTGGTCCTTTCTTTGGTATTCTCTCATTTGTATCAGTCTTGTAATACTTACTGCAGCAAACATGTGATGTCTGTATCATCCCCTCAATCCTCTTCTAATTGCAGCCACAGTTGCAGTGAATGGATCAATGTGAACTCAAACCTGCCTCTTACTGCCAGCCACCAACTTCTGTTTTCTACCTCAAGGTCTTCTACACACAATGAGAGCATACTGGACCTAGTTATAGCACAGCCAAGACATGAAGAGGAGTTAATCCCCTAGGACCTGCACAAGCACTGAGGGATTAGAGCAAATAGAGAAATACTCTGATCTCACATATCTCATATGCATAACACTGGAAAGCATGCCTGACACTTCTCAGAGATTCCCTGGATCAAGCCCCCATTGCTCACATAAGTAACCTCAAAAACATTCTGATATTGAATCTTCCTCCTTCCTGGTCTCACTTTCCTTTTTTTCTTTTTGATTCTTGGGCTCATTTCTCAAATAAGCTACTTGCACCCATATCCGTAACATATATTCTCTTATAGGACAATAGAAATTAAAATGCATACACCCTCAAGTATGTAAGCATATAATCCATTATATTCATCCCTCTATTATCTCTGCTGTTATCTTTCCTCTAGCCTACTAACATAACCAAGTACACTATTCCTCCCTGTTTTTTCTTTGTTTTTATTTTGTTTTGTTTTACACACAATAGCTCCAAATTTCACTTTATGTTCAAGTATATTTAGGAAGTAGTTGTATACTAATATTTGCTACTTTCTCAACACTTGGAATCCAGTCCTTTCTGTTGCATTCTAGTTGCCAAATTCTATAAGCTATTTTTCTGTTATCATTCTCCTTGATATTTTGGTGCTTTGATCACAACATAAAGTTGCCTTTCCCTTGATTTTAGGACAAAGTTATCTCTTGCTTCTAGAATTTCTTCTCTGATTACTTCACATATCCTACTGAATTATGTTTAAATGCTTTTCCTTGAGATTCAAATAGTTTTAAAATCTAACTACAGTCTATTTTTTTCCTCTAAGAATGTTTAAATTTCACATTTTATGCTCCAAATATGTGGTTCTCAAATTTTGCTGCACACTGAGATCACCAGAGGATCTTAAAAAAAAAAAAAATACTGCAGCCTAGCACCTGCTCTCAGACATATTAATTGGTATGGACTGAGAACTGGGCATTGGGATTTAAAAGACTTCTCATGTGATTTAATGTTCAGCAAAATTTGAGAAACACTGTTCTAAATTAAATATAAATGTAACTTCTAAATTTTTTCAGTATTTGTCCAACATCTTGCCATCTCCAATTTTTAGTTTACATTGTTGTTGTTTTTTTTTTTTTTTACATCTTTCTTGCAGTATAATTGCTTTACAATGGTGTGTCAGTTTCTGCTTTATAACAGAGTGAATCAGTTATACGTATACATATTTTCTCATATCTCTTCCCTCTTGTGTCTCCCTCCTTCCCACCCTCCCTATCTCACCTCTCTAGGTGGTCACAAAGCACCGAGCTGATCTCCCTGTGCTATGCGGCTGCTTCCCACTAGCTATCTATTTTACGTTTGGTAGCATATATGTCTATACTATTCTCACACTTTGTCACAACTTTCCCTTCCCCTCCCCATATCCTCAAGTCCATTCTTTAGTAGGTCTGTGTCTTTATTCCCGTCTTACCCCTAGGTTCTTCATGACATTTTATTTTTTCTTAGATTCCATATATATGGGTTAGCATACGGTATTTGTCTTTCTCTTTCCGACTTACTTCACTCTGTATGACAGACTCTAGGTCCATCCACCTCACTACAAATAACTCAATTTCGTTTCTTTTTATGACTGAGTAATATTCCATTGTATATATGTGCCAAATCTTCGTTATCCATTCATCTGATGACAGACACTTAGGTTGCTTTCAACTCCTGGCTATTGTAAACAGAGCTGCAATGAATATTTTGGTACATGACTCTTCTTGAATTATGGTTTCTCAGGGTATATGCCCAGTAGGGATTGCTGGGTCGTATGGTAGTTCTATTTGCAGTTTTTTAAGGAACCTCCATACTGTTCTCCATAGTGGCTGAACCAATTCACATTCCCACCAGCAGTGCAAGAGTGTTCCCTTTTCTCCACACCCTCTCCAGCATTTATTGTTTCTAGATTTTTTGATGATGGTCATTCTGACTGGTGTGAGATGATATCTCATTATAGTCTGATTTGCATTTCTCTAATGATTAATGATGTTGAGCATTCTTTCATGTGTTTGTTGGCAATCTGTATACCTTCTTTGGAGAAATGTCTGTTTAGGTCTTCTGCCCATTTTTGGATTGGGTTGTTTGTTTTTCTGTTATTGAGTTGTATGACCTGCTTGTAAATTTAAGAGATTAATAATTTTTCAATTGCTTCATTTGCAAATACTTTCTCCCATTCTGAGGGTTGTCTTTTGGGCTTGTTTATGGTTTCCTTTGCTGTGCAAAAGCTTTGAAGTTTCATTAGGTCCCATTTGTTTATTTTTGTTTTTATTTCCATTACTCTAGGAGGTGGGTCAGAAAGGATCTTGCTGTGATTTATGTCATAGAGTGTTCTGCCTATGTTTTCCTCTAAGAGTTTGATAGTTTCTGGCCTTACATTTAGGTCTTTAATCCATTTTGAGCTTATTTTTGTGTATGGTGTTAGGGAGTGATCTAATCTCATACTTTTACATGTACCTGTCCAGTTTTCCCAGCACCACTTATTGAACAGGCTGTCTTTTCTCCACTGTATATTCTTGCCTCCTATATCAAAGATAATATGATCATATTTGCGTGGGTTTATCTCTGGGCTTTCTATCCTGTTCCATTGATCTTTATTTCTGTTTTTGTGCCAGTACCATACCATCTCGATTGCTGTAGCTTTGTAGTACAGTCTGAAGTCAGGGAGCCTGATCCCTACAGCTCTGTTTTTCATTCTCAAGATTGCTTTGGATATTCGGGGTCTTTTGTGTTTCCATACAAATTGTGAAACTTTTTGTTCTAGTTCTGTGAAAAATGCCAGTGGTAGTTTGATAAGGATTGCATTGAATATGTAGATTGCTTTGGGTAGTAGCGTCATTTTTCACAATGTTGATTCTTCCAATCCAAGAACATGGTATATCTCTCCATCTATTTGTATCATCTTTAATTTATTTCATCAGTGTCTTATAATTTTCTGCATACAGGTCTTTTGTCTCCTTAGGTAGGTTTATTCCTAGATATTTTATTATTTTTTTTGCAGTGGTAAATGGGAGTGTTTTCTTAATTTCACTTTCAGATTTTTCATCATTAGTGTATAGGAATGCCAGAGATTTCTGTGCATTAATTTTGTATCCTGCTACTT
>NW_020172772.1:0-17758 GCF_003031525.2 Neophocaena asiaeorientalis asiaeorientalis | reverse complement strand
TGGCTGTGGGTTTGTCATATATGGCCTTTATTATGTTGAGAAAAGTTCCCTCTATACCTACTTTCTGCAGGGTTTTTATCATAAATGGGTGTTCAATTTTGTTGAAAGCTTTCTCTGCATCTATTGAGATGATTTTATGGTTTTTATCTTTCAATTTGTTAATAAGGTGTATCACATTGATTGATTTTCATATATTGAAGAATCCTTGCATTCATGGAATAAACCCCATTTGATCATGGTGTATGATTCTTTTAATGTGCTGTTGGATTCTGTTTGCTAGTATTTTGTTGAGGATTTTTCCATCTATGTTCATCAGTGATATTGGTCTGTAGTTTTCTTTCTTTGTGAGATCCTTGTCTGGTTTTGGTATCATGGTGATGGTGGCCTCGTACAGTGAGTTTGGGAGTGTTCCTCCCGCTGCTGTATTTTGGAAGAGTTTCAGACGGATAGGTATTAGCTCTTCTCTAAATGTTTGATAGAATTCGTCTGTGAAGCCATCTGATCCTGGGCTTTTGTTTGTTGGAAGATTTTTAATCACAGTTTCAATTTCAGTGCTTGTGATTGGTCTGTTCATTTTTTCTATTTCTTCCTGATTCAGTCTTGGCAGTTGTGCATTTCTAAGAATTTGTCCATTTCTTCCAGGTTGTCCATTTTATTGGCATCGAGTTGCTTGTAGTAATCTCTCATTATCTTTTGTATTTCTGCAGTGTCAGTTGTTACTTCTCCTTTTTCATTTCTAATTCTATTGACTTGAGTCTTCTCCCTCTTTTTCTTGATGAGTCTGGCTAGTGGTTAATCAATTTTATCTTCTCAAAGAACCAGCTTTTAGTTTTATTGTTCTTTGCTATTGTTTCCTTCATTTCTTTTTTTATTTATTTCTGATCTGATCTTTATGATTTCTTTCCTTCTGCTAATTTTGGGTTTTTTTGTTCTTCTTTCTCTGATTGTTTTAGGTGCAAGGTTAGGTTGTTTATTCGAGATGTTTCCTGTTTCTTAAGGTAGGATTGTATTGCTCAAAACTTCCCTCTTAGAACTGCTTTTGCTGCATCCCATAGGTTTTGGGTCATCGTGCCTCCATTGTCATTTGTTTCCATGTATTTTTTGATTTCCTCTTTGATTTCTTCAGTGATCGCTTCGTTATTAAGTAGTGTATTGTTTAGCCTCCATGTGTTTGTACTTCTTGCAGATCTTTTCCTGTAATTGATATCTAATCGCATAGTGTTGTGGTCAGAAGAGATACTTGATACAATTTCAATTTTCTTAAAATCACCAAGGCTTGATTTGTGACCCAAGATATGATCTATCCTGGAGAATGTTCCATGAGCACTTGAGAAAAATGTGTTCTGTTGTTTTTGGATGCCCTATAAATATCAATTAAGTCCATCTTGCTTAATGTATCATTTAAGGCTTGTGTTTCCTTATTTATTTTCATTTTGGATGATCTGTCCATGGGTGAAAGTGGGGTGTTAAAGTCCCCTACTATGAATGTGTTACTGTTCATTTCCCCTTTATGGCTGTTATTACTTGCCTTATGTAATGAGGTCCTCCTATGTCTGGTGCATAAGCACTTACAATTGTTATATCTTCTACTTTCATCGATCCCATGATCATTATGTAGTGTCCTTCTTTGTCTCTTCTAATAGTCTTTATTTTAAAGTCTTCTTAATTGTTTTTGGTTCATTATTGTAGGTCTTTTCCTTCTCTTGTGTTTCTTGCCTAGTGAAGTTCCTTTAGCAGTTGTTGTAAAGCTGATTTGGTAGTGCTGAACTCTCTCAGCTTTTCCTTGTCTGTAAAGACTTTAATTTCTCCATCAAATCTGAAAGAGATTCTTATTGGGTAGAGTAATCTTGGTTGTAGGTTTTCTTCCTTTATCACTTTAAATATGTCCTGCCAGTCCCTTCTGGCTTGCAGAGTTTCTGTTGAAAGATCAGCTGTTAATCTTATGGGGATTCCCTTGTGTGTTATTTGTTGTTTTTCCCTTGCTGCTTTTAATATGGTTTCTTTGTATTTAATTTTTGACAGTTTGATTAATATGTGTCTTGACCTGTTTCTCCTTGGATTTATCCTGTATGGGACTGTCTGTGCTTCCTGGACTTGATTAACTATTTCCTTTCCCATATTAGGGAAGTTTTCAACTATAATCTCTTCAAATATTTTCTCAGTCCCTCTCTTTTTCTCTTCTTCTTCTGAGACCCCTGTAATTCGAATGTTAGTGCATTAATGTTGTCCCAGATGTCTCTGAGACTAACCTCAGTTATTTTCATTCTTTTTTCTTTATTCTGCCCTGCAGTAGTTATTTCCACTCTTTTATCTTCCAGGTCACTTATTTGACTTCTGCCTCAGTTATTCTGCTATTGATCCCTTCTAGAGTATTTTTAATTTCATTTATTTGTTGTTCATCATTGCTTGTTTCCTCTTTAGTTCTTCTAGGTTCTTGTTAAATTTTTCTTGCATTTTCTGTATTCTATTTCCAAAATTTTGGATATCTTTACTATCATTATTCTGAATTCTTTTTCAGATAGACTGCCTATTTCCTCATCATTTGTTAGGTCTGGTGGGTTTTTATCTTGCTCCTTCATCTGCTGTGAGTTTTTCTGTCTTCTCATTTTGCTTATCTTACTGTGTTTGGGGTCTCCGTTTTGCAGGCTGCAGGTTTTTAGTTCCCGTTGTTTTTGGTGTCTGTCCCCAGTGGCCCCGGTTGGTTAAGTGGGGTTGTGTAGGCTTCCTTGTGGAGGGCACTATTGCCTTTGTTCTGGTGGATAAGGCTGGATCTTGTCTTTCTGGTGGGCAGGTCCACGTCTGGTGGTGTTTTGGGGGTGTCTGTGGACTTATTATGATTTTAGGCAGCCTCTCTGCTAATTGGTGGGTTTGTGGTCCTGTCTTGCTGATTGTTTGGCATAGGGTGTACAGCACTGTAGCTTGCTGGTCGTTGAGTGAAGCTGGGTGTTGGTGTTGAGATGGAGATCTCTGGGAGATTTTTGCCACTTGATATTACATGGAGCTGGGAGGTCTCGTGTGGACCAGTGTCGTGAATTTGCTCTCCAACATCAGAGGCACAGCACTGACTCCTGGCTGCAGCACCAAGAGCCTTTCATCCACACGGCTCAGAATAAAAGGGAGAAAAAGTAGAAAGACAGAAAGAAAGAGGATAAAATAAAGTAAGATAAAATAAAATAAAGATATTAAAATAAAAATAATTATTAAGAAAAAAAATTAAGTAAAAAAAAAAATAGATAAAAAACCAGAAGGACAGAATGCTAGGACAAATGGTGAAAGCAAAGTTATACAGACAAAATCTCACACAGAAGCATACACATACACACTCACAAAAAGAGGAAAAGGGGAAAAAATAATAAATCTTTCTCTCAAAGTCCACCTCCTCAATTTGGGATGATTCATTGTCTATTCAGGTATTCCACCGATGCAGGGTACATCAAGTTGATTGTGGAGATTTAATCTGCTGCTCCTGAGGCTGCTGGGAGAAATTTCCCTTTCTCTTCTTTGTTCGCATAGGTCCCGGGCTTCAGCTTTGGATTTGGCCCCGCCTCTGCATGTAGGTCACCAGAGGGTCTCTGTTCTTCGCTCAGACAAGACGGGGTTAAAGGAACAGCTGATTTGGGGGCTCTGGCTCACTGAAGCCGGGGGGAGGGAGGGGTACAGATGCGGGGCGAGCCTGTGGCGGCAGAGACCAGTGGGATGTTGCACCAGCCTGAGGCGTGCCGTGCATACTCCCGGGGAAGTTGTCCCTGGATCCTGGGACCCTGGCAGTGGCGGGCTGCACAGACTCCCTGCAAGGGTGGTGTGGATAGTGACCTGTGCCCGCACACAGGCTTCTTGGTGGCAGCAGCAGCAGCCTTAGCATCTCATGCCCGTCTCTGGAGTCAGCGCTGATAGCTATGGCTCACGGCCGTCTCTGGAGGTCCTTTAAGCAGCGCTCCTAATCCTCTCTCCTCATGCACCAGGAAACAAAGAGGTAAGAAAAAGTCTCTTGCCTCTTCAGCAGGTCCAGACTTTTTCCCAGACTACCTCCCGGCTAGCTGTGGTCCACTAACCCCCTTCAGGCTGTGTTCATGCAGCCAACCCCAGCCCTCTCCCTGGGATCTGACCGAAGCCGGAGCTTCAGCTCCCAGCCCTTGCCCACCCCGGTGGGTGAGCAGACAAGCCTCTTGGGCGGGTGAGTGCTGGTCGGCACCGATCATCCATGCGGGAATCTCTCTGCTTTGCCCTCCGCACCCCTGTTGCTGTGCTCTCCTCCGCGATCCCGAAGCTTAGCCCCTCCGTCACCCGCGGTCTCCTCCCGCAAAGGGACTTCCAAGTGTGTCAGTTTACATTGTTTTAAGAATGCTTTTCTAGCCTTATCTCCACTGTGCCAACTCTTACCTTTTTTTAAGGTCCAGTGGAAACAGCATTTCTTCCATTAAATGTGTTCTAGTTGCCCCTGCCCTAAGCAGTTTTGACTAATGTTGAACCATTCAAAGATGTTATTGGTGAATATTTTATGAAAATTTGCTTCCGTGAGAATAAATTCAACTTCTGTATTGTTCACTAATGTATCCCAGAGTCAAGGCAGATTTCCTGAAAGTCACAGAGGAGAGTCTCATGAAATACTAGCTAAATAAGTGATCTACTGCCTGACTAACTGAAGAAACCAACTGAAGAAAGACAAACAATCTCAAATGTCTTTGTTCAGGTCCTATGAACACCTATAAATGACAAGCTCCTGAGAGAATTATCTCTGTCTAATTTGTTTAACATGTCTCTCTATTCTGAAGGTTATATTTTGCTGATAATTATTTTTGTATAGATAAATTAATGAACATATAGATAGCTTTAAGTTTAATTTAAATTTTTAAATAACAGATTTAATTGCTTAAGAAAACATTTGAAATTGACAAAGTCATATGTCTACACTTCAGTTTTCTGTTTCTGAATGAAAAGGCTTTGCTAGGATATTTCTGTTTTACACCTTTTAAACAACCTACTGTTCTATTCATTTTAAATTCTATAGCTATTATTTATTGAACACTAGCTGTGTGCCAAGCATTGGGATAAATTTGTTGAAGGAATCATTTATTTAATTCTCACAAACGGTGGCTGTAGGGCATAAAGTTAAGGGCATGAAGTTAGGATACAGACTATATTAGATTCAAATCCAAGCCCCAGTACTAAATGAATCATGATGAAGGTAAACTCCTTAACCTCTCTAATTCACTTTCACTGACTATAAAATTAAGATAATACAACTCATCTCAATGTGTTGTGAGAATTAAATTAGTTAATGAGTCAAAGGTGTTTAGAAAGTACCTGGTACTAAATAAATGATTGGGTTTTTTAAGCTATTAATTGAATAGTTGTTATTCAATACTAACTACATGATGAAAATGGAGCTTAGGATATAAGTGTTTCTCAGGGCCATAGATGCTTTAAATGGAAGAATCTAAATTCAAATAAGATTCATTACAAGCTCCTTAGAAATTGTGTTCCTTTTAATGTTGGAATGTTTCCTTAGCCCTACATATGCAGCCTACTTTTTATAAACCTATGTTGCTTGATACTCTTTAGAGAGAAATTTGGATTCACTCTGTGATTAGATCTATTATAATGTTATAGAGCTCTAAAACAGATTCATAGAGGAAATCCTGACATAACTTTAACTATAGGTGACACTAAATAAATAAGTGTCTCTGCTTTGGCTCTGAATCTACTCAGTAAAGTGGAAAATGGCTGTGTTAGCTGCGTATGCAATCATACAAAACAGCTCAGTGAATTGTAAGAATGTGTTGGCACCAAATGCTTGTGCGAGAACAGCAATTTTGCCGGACTATGCATATTTAAATTTGAGATCAACTTGCTGAATCTGTAATAACATTTGTAAGAAAAGCTTTTGAAATATAGTTAATGTTTAGTTTCCATTTCTACTGTAACAGAGTCAAAACTTATTATAACTAAAGAACATGTAGTAGTACATAATCTCCCTTAAAAATGTGAATTATATCTACCCAAGTACAGAGCTCATCTATTTAAGCAAGATCCTATATACAGGATTTATCCATTTTCATGTAACATTATGAGCTCAGTAACAGTGTCACCATCAAACCCCAAGAAGTTGGTAGGAAAACAAAGAGTACATGTCTTCTCAGATGTATACTTTAGAAAACACATCAGTTCTTATCTTTAAGATCCATAGAATTGACAAAAATAACCGTTCATTTCCAAAGAATTACATGAGCAGAAAAGAATAATTCAATTTTGATAATTACCCATTATCGACAGTGCTTCCTCACATGACTAAAATGTAGCTTAAAAAAGTGGAATTCTTAGTAAAGGGATGTCCAAATTCAGCATACCTTAAACAAAACTTTACTTAATTTTTTTTCCTGTTTTCATTTTTAGGATATCTCTGAAGCATGTTTGGTTGGTACTTTCATTATTGATAGATTACCTTTATTTATTAAGTCTCTAAGAAAATGCTCAATTCTCATTTACTGTTTGATTAATTTTTGGACATTCTGATACATGTGTAACATAGAAACTATAAAATGACACACACATACAAGGAACTATTAAAATAATTTATTAACATAATAATTTAATTTATTTTAATCTAGTTATTAAAATAATTTAAAGTTATTCTCCTTTTTACAATAAAGGAAAGTTAGAGATCCACCCTAAGTAGTATGTATTTCTTTGAACTTGTTAACAGCCATTACATTATGAGAAGATTTCTTTCTGTATGTATAGAAGTCACTTACCCTACCACTTTTTCAATATCCATCAAACTCCTCATGTCTTTACTTTTATTTTAAATTTTTTATTGGAGTATATTAACTTTGTAATGTTTTGTTAGTTTCTGCTGTACAAGGAAGTGAATCACCTATATATATACATATATCCCCTCTCTGTAGCACCTCCCTCCCCCCACCTTCTAATACAGTTTAGAATACATGGTATATTATTAAAATCAACTATCTGCAAATCCTTAACTCTCCAACTCCTCTCTATTTATTGTATTCATCCTCCTCCCAAATTCCAACTGTTATTAAAATGAAGCACTGATTACACTCTGGCTATAATCTGATTGTCGCACCAAGTCACAAACCCCCTTGATCTCATTCTACTTTTGTGCTAAACATCTAAAATTTCTCTATTACTTTGTCAATATTCTGTCCCTAGGTAAACTCATCTAATTTCTCAGAATTACTCTCTGTAGACCAATGACTATAAAATTTTTTCATCAATTTTTGCTCCTTGAATCCTTATATCCATTTTTATTTGCATATTCACTTGGAAATATAATAGATATCCAATATTTATCATATTCCTAACAGCTACATGTATTCTTCCTCTTCCAAACTGGATCCACCCAAAATGTTCCTATATCACAAATTGCTCAAGCTATAAACCTAGGAGTCATTCTTGATTTTTAACTTTCTCTCACCACTTTACCCAATATATAAGCAATTCCCATTGATCATGCTTTCCTTCTTTCCAATGTTATATTCTTTATTCAAACCTCTCTTATTTCTTATTCACTCTGCCTTTCGACCATCTAAGTCTTCTCTATGTTTCCATTCTTGCTTTGTTACAATATATTCTTCACAAAATCACTACAATAATCCTTTGATCACTGCCCTAAATAAAAATCTTCAAAGACATCTAATCACACATAGAATAAATCTGAAATCTTTATCATTACCTGCAAGACATTAAATAAAATAGGAATCAAACATCTGGTCTCCCATCACATTTACAATAAACCAAAATCTTTACAGTTCAAATAGGAGCCAGTAAACTTGTTCTGTAAAGGGCCACATAGTATTAGTTTATACTTTGTGAGCTATATAGTCTCTGTTGCAATTATTCAACTCTGTTTTATAGTATGAAATTAGCCATAGACAATACATACCAAAGGGCATGGCTGTGTTCTAGTACAACTTTATTTACAAAAGAAGGTGTAGCTCACTGACCCTGGCCTAAAGGACTACACAGATCATGTCCCCTTTCCCAACACATAAACACACACACACACATAACTGATGTGTTTCCTACTCTTCTCCCCTTTCCTTACTAAGCTCTAGTGATACTTGTCTCCATGTTCCTGAAATATGCTAAGCACATTTCTGCCTCAGGGCCTTTGTAATTGTTGCCCTTTTCTGGAATATTAGCAGGATTTTCTCTTTCAATTCCTTTTGCTCTCTTTTTTACCTATTCGTTAAAGGCTGTTTTCATCAATGCTATTTTAAATATCATCCTCGTTGCCTTGACTTGATACTCATCCTTTTGCTTTCTTTATATCTATCTATCTGTCGGTCTATGTATGTTTGTATGTATCTATCTTTCTATATCAACATTGGACACAGTTTAGATTTTATTTCTTGCAATATGAAAGCAGGGGCTTTGTCTGTTTTTATTTTTTTTATTGTTGCATTCCCATATACTAGAAGAGTGGCACATAATAGATGTTCAGCAAATATTTGCTTCCTCTTTTTTTTAAATTGCAAGTTTAAGTTTAAATTTTGGAAAATAAGACAAGGATTCTTTTAAAAATAGATGAGGTAGAAATTGCTTGAGGTGAGGAAAAGATGACATATTTGGTTTCAAATACCAATATTATATTACAAAGGAAATAGAAAAAATAACAGTACAAATATAAACCTGATATCATCTAAACTTAAAGTAGCCCATGTTTGATTTCAGCTAATTCCCATTAGGCAAACTGGTGTAAAAAGTTGACTATTATTACCTGTTCCACATTCTATTTTTGTAAGATTTCTGTTTCACACCCCAGAGGTGGCAATCGTGAACCATTTCTCCAGCATTTTATTGATTCCTTCCCATAGAAACCCAATGACTACTGATGAACTCATTGAGAATTACACTGCTGCATTTATCAAGAATTCAAGGAAAGACTTTTGTGGTTGTTAACTAATTTCATCTCAATTTTTTATTTTAATTCTTTAAAATTTTCAACATATACTTTTTAGTTAATATTTCAAAAAATACAAATCAAAAAGTGAAAATGTCACTTTTATCACCTTTTTTTCCACACTTTGGTGATAACCAGTATTATTAGTTTGATTTGTACTTTTCCACATTTACAAATACTTTTTTTTTGTAAATAGCATCAAACTATTCCAATTTTCTATGATTTACCTTTCCACTTAACCACATAGACTAAGAATCATTTCATTTCAGTACTTATAAATTATTTCATTATTTTTACTTTTTTAATTGAATACCGTATTAGCAATAAACCATGAATATGTAACAAGTTCCTCATGGAGAGATTTTTTTCTCATATTTAAATAATTCAAACATTATCACAAATATATACTTTTGAACACACATTGTTTTTGTAGTTATCTAGTAGTACACATTTGGCTTAGATTCCTAGAAGTGGAATTGTTGAAGCAAAGAATTTATAGATTTATAGCTTATAATAAATTGTTAACTTCCTCAAAAATCTATCTCAATTTATAATCTCACTATCAGTCTATGAGAGAATCCATTTTTTAACAACTCGGGATTTATCAGTACTCCTATTTGCTTGTCTGAGAAATATAATTTGAATTTTTGCTTTTTGAAAGGATAAACAAAATTGATAAATATTTAGCTAGACCCACCAAGAATAAAAAGGTGCCCAGATGGCAGCATTTTATGTTCTGAACTGTTTGTGTTATATAGTGTTTTTTTCCTCTTTGGAACTTTTGTGTTGTTAATAAGAAAAAAATAAATAAAATCAGAAATAAAGGAGAATTATTACAACTGAGACCACAGTAATACAAAGAATCATAAGAGACTACTGTGAACAACTAAATGCCAAAAAAGTGGACAACTTATAAGAAATGGATAACTTCCTAGAAACATACAACATTCCAAAACTGGGCCATGAAGAAATAGAATATAAGAACAGACCAGTTACTAGTAAGAAAACTGAATCAGCAATTAAAAACCTCCCAATAAACAAAAGTCCAGAGTCATGTGCCTTCACTTGTGAATTCTACAAAACATTCAAATAATAATTAATAACAAATCTTCTCAAACTCTTCCAGAAAAGAGGCCAGAATACTTCCAAACTCATGTTATGAGGCCAGGTTTATTCTGACATCAAAACAAGACATGGACACTACAAAAAAAGAAAATTGCAGGCCAATATCCTTGATGAATACAGATGCAAAAATCCTCAACAAAATATTAGCTAACCAAATTTTATATATATATATATATATTTATATATATATAAAAAAGATCATACACCATGATAAAGTTGAATTGCATGAGAGATGCAAGGATTGTTCATCATTGGCAAATCAATCAATATGTATGCTGCACTAAGAAAATGAAGGACAGAAATAATATGATCATCTCAGTAGGTGCAGAAAAAGTTTTTTACAAAATTCAGCATCTATGTATAATAAAAACTCTCAATAAAATAGGTAAAGAGGGAACTTACCTCATCATAATAAAGGTCATATACAGCAAGCCCACAACTAACATCATTCTCAATTTTGAAAAGCTGAAAGTTTTTCCTCTAACAGGAACAAGAGTAGGATTCCCACTCTCACCAGCTTTATATGACATAGTGTTGGAAGTCCTAGCCACAGCAATTTAGCAAGAAAAAAATGGCATCCAAATTGGAAAGTACGAAGTAAAACAATCTCTATCTGACAATGAGATAATATTACATATAAAAAAAAAAACTAAAGACTCCACCGAAAATCAGTTACAATTAATAAATGAATTCAGTGAATTTGCATGATAAAAAATAAATATACAGAAATATCTTGCCTTTCTACACACTAATAAACTATCAGAAAGAGAAACTGAGAAAAAAATCCATTTACTATTGCATCAAAAAGAATACAATACCTGCAAGTAAATTTAACCAAGGAGGTAAAAATCTGTACATTGAGATTACAAGAATTTGATAAAAAAAAAAAAAATTGAATAAGATACAAATGAATGGAAAGATATTCTATACTCATGGATTGGAATAATTAACATTGTTAAAGTGTTCATACTACACAAAGCAATATACAGGTTTGATGCAATCTCTATCAAAATTCCTATGTAATTTTTCACAGAAATAGAGTAATCATAAGTTTTGTATGGAACCACAAACAAATCAGAATACCCAAATGATCTTGAGAAAGAAAAACAAAACTCAAGGCATTATACTCCTGATTACAAAGTATTACAAAACTATTGGAATCAAACAGTATAGTTTTGGCATGAGACAGACACATAGGTCAATAGAACAGAACAGAGATCTCAGAAATAAATCCACACATATACAGTGAATTAATTTACAACAAAAGAGCCAATAACATACAGTGGGGAAATGACACTCTCCTTAAGAACTGGAGTTGTGGAAAATGGACAGCCAAATGCAAAAGAATGAAAAACTGGGCTACCCAAAAAAACTGTGCTTACACCAACAAACAAAAATCACCTCAAATGGATGCAAGACTTGAATACCTAAAATGATAACACTCTTAGAAGAAAACATAGGTTTTCTTGACATCAATCTAAGTGATGATCTTTTGCATCTGACACCAAAAGCAAGGACCACAAAAGCAAAAATAAATAAGTGGGCCTACATCAAACTAAAAAGCATCTGTCCAACAAGGGAAACCATCAACTAAATGAAGAGGCAGTTTACTGAATGGGAGAAAATATTTGCAAGTCATATATTTGATAAGAGGTTAAGATCCAAAATATATAAAGACCTCATACAACTCAATAACAAAAATCTAACTGTGCAGCTGAAAACTGAGCAGAGATCTGAATAGACATTCACCCAGAGAAGACATACTGTTGGCCAACAGGTATATAAAAAGATGCTCAGCATCACTAATCATTAGGGAAATCCAAATTAAAATCACAATGAGATATCACCTCATAGCTGTCAGAATGAGTATTATCAAAAAGTCAAAAAAACTACAAGCATTGACAAGGATGTGGAGAGGATGACACATTTGTGCATCATTGGTGGGAATGTAAATTTGTACAGCCACTATGGAAAACAGTAAAGAGTTTCCTCAAAAAATTAAATATAGAGCTACCACATGGTCCAGCAATTCTACTTCTGGATACTTATTGGAAGAAAACAAAAACACTAATAAAAGCTATATGCACCCCTATATTTATTGCAGCATTTTTTATAATAGCCAAGATATGGAAACATCCTAAGTGTCCATCAGTAGTTGAATGGATAAATGAGATGTGTTTTATATATATATATGGTGGAATATATCTCATCCAGCTTTGAGGACATTATGCTAAGTGAAATAAGTTAAACAAAGAAATACAAATACCTACAAATACCATAAAATCTCACTTATATGTGGAATCTAAAAAAAAATAACAAAAACAAAACTATGCTCATAGATACAGAGAACAGACTTTAGTTGTTAGAGGTGGTGGGTGTAAGGGGTGAGTGAAATGGATGAAGGGAGTCAAAATGTACAAATTACTGTGGGGAGTGTAAGGTACAACATGGCAAATATAGTCAATAATACTGTATTACATATTTGAAATTGTATGAGTCAATCTAAAAGTTCTCATCACAAGAAAAAAATCCATAATTATGTATGGTGATGGATGTTAACTTGATTTATTGTAGTGATCACTTCATTATATATACAAATAAAGAATTGTTATGTTGTACAACTGAAACTAATATAATGTTCTATGTTAATCATAACTCAATAACAAAATTTGAATTTTACTTTAAATTTCCTAATATATGATTCCTCTGATTACTAAGGATATTGATCTTTTCTATTCATTTCTGTTTTTAATATTTTCTATGACTATCATATTCATATTCTTAGCCTATAGCAGGTTGCTTAGTCTTTTTAGTTATTTTTTCTTCCAGTTTTATTGATATATAATTGATATACAATAATAAGTTTAAGGTGTCCAACATAATGATTTGACTTACATATATCATGCAATGATTTTTACAATAAGTTTAGTGAACATTTATCATCTCATATAGAGGCAAAATTAAGGAAATAGAAAAATATTTTCCTGTGAAGAGAACTTTTGGACTTACACTCTTAACAGTTATCATTTATAATATATAGCACTGTTAGTTATCTTTATCACATTGTACCTTATATCCCTAGTAATTAATTGTCTTGTAATTAATTGTCTTGTAACTTGGAAGTTTTAACTTTTGACCACATTTCTGAATCCCTCCACCACCTTTGCCTCTGGTAAAAACAAATCTGATCTCTTTTTATATGAGTTTTATTGTTAGTTTGTTTTTGAAGTATAATTAACCTACTACACAAATTTAGCTCCTGTTAAACAATGTAGTAATTCAATACTTCTATAACTTTGAAAATAATCACCACAATAAGTCTAGTCTTGTTCCTGATCTTAGAGGGAGAGCTTTCACTTTTTCACCATTGAGTATGGTGTTTGTTGTATACGACCTTTATTATGGCAAGGTACATTTTTTCTATACCCATTTTATTGAGAGTTTTTTATTATAAAGGGGGGCTAAATATTTTAAAATGCATTAAATGCATCTATTGATGTGATCATAAGATTTTTATTCTTCAGTTTGTTACTGTGGTGTATCATATTGATTAATTTGTGGATAATGAATCATTATTGCTACCTTGATCATTATATTAATCTTTTAATGTATTGCTGAAATCAGTTTGCTACAATTCGTTAAGGATTTTTGCATTCATGCTCATCAATGTTATTGGCTTATAATTTTCATTTTTGTGATATCTTTGTCTGTATTTGTTATCAGGGTGATGCTGGCCTCATAGAATGAGTACAGAAGCATTCCTTCCTCTACAAATTTTTGAAATAGTTTGAGAGGGACAGATGTTAACTCTTCTCTAAATGTTTTATAGAATTCACCTGTAAAGCAATCTGGTCCTATACTTTTGTTTGTTGGGAGTTTTTTCATTTCTGATTTAATTTTATTAGTGGTAATTGGTCTGTTCATGTTTTCTAATTACTCACTGTTCAGTCTTGGGAGACTGTACATTTCTAGGAATGTGTCCTTTTGTTCTAGGTTGTCCATTTTATTGGCATATAATTGTTGCAGTCTCCTATGATCTTTTTGTTTCTATGGTGTCAGTCATAAATTCTCCTTTTTCATTCTGATTTTTTTGATTTGGACTTTTTTTTTTTTCCTTGATGAGTCTAGCTAGAGGTTTATCAATTTTGTTTATCTTTGGAAAGATGAAGCTCTCAGTTTAATTGATCTTTTCTATTGATTTTCTTTTTGATTGTTTCTAGTACATTAGTTCTTCTCTGGTTCTTAAAATTTCTTCCTTCTACTTACTTTGTGTTTTGTCTTTTCCTTTTCTAGTTCCTTTAGGTATAAGTTTAGATTTTTATTTGGTACTTTTCTTATTTCCTAATGTAGGCTTATATCACTATAAAGTTTCCCCTTAGAATTTCTTTTGCTGAGTCCCATAGATTTTGATCTTAGTGTTTTCATTTTCTTTTGTCTTCAGATATTCATTATTTTTATTTTCTTCTTTGATTTCTTCAGTCATCCACTGGTTGTTTAATAATATTGTTTAGCTTCCCTTTGGTTGTGTTTTGTGGTTTTTTTTTGTTTTTTTTTTCTTGTAGTTGATATCTAGTCTTACAGCATTGTGGTTGGAAATGATGTTTGATATGATTTCAATTTTCTTAGATTTACTGAGGTTCGTTTTGTGACCTGGAAGTGATCTATCCTGGAGAATGTTCCAGGTGCACTTGAAAAGAATGTATATTCTGCTGCTTTGAGAAGAAATGTTCTACACATATCTATTAAGTTCCTTTGGTCTAATGTGTCATTTAAGGCCAGTGTTTCCTTATTGATTGTCTGCCTAGATGATCTGTCCATTGATATAAATGGGGTGATAAAGTCTCCTGTTATGAATGTGTTGCTGTCAATTTCTCCTTTATGTCTGTTAATATTTGCTTTATATATTTAGGTGATCCTATATTGTGTGCCTATGTATTTTCAACCATTATATCCTTTTCCTGGATTGATCCCTTGGTCATTATGTAATGTCTTTCTTTGTCTCTTGTTACAGTCTTTGTTTTAAAGTCCATTTTGTCAGATATAAGTATCGGTACCCCAACTTTCTTTTCATTTCCATTTTCAATGAATACCTTTTTCTAAGCCCTCAGCTGCAGTCTGTGTGTGTCTTTAGATTTGAAGTGAGTCTCTTGTAAGGAGAATATATATGGGTCTTGTTTTAGTATCTATTCAGCCACCCTATGTCTTTTGATTGGACCATTTAGTCCATTTACATTTAATGTAATTATCTATAGGTATGTACTTATTGCCATTTTGCTAATTGTTTTTATATTTATTTTAAATTCCTTTCTTCTTCTTTTGCTCTTTTCCCTTGTGATTTGGTGACTATAGTTAGTGTTATGTTTTGTGTGATTAAGAGGTGCGAGACATCTTGGATCTGGTGTCAACCTTATGGTAGGTGTAGCCAGTGTCCAGGGTTGTCCCAGAACTGGCATTGGCGTGCTGGTAGGCAGGGATGGGGCCCAGGAGTTCTCAGGGCTAGTGCCAGCCTACTGTTCGGTGGAGTTAGGTCCTGGGGTCTCTGGCTACAAAGTCCTCGGGGTCTCAGTGCCGGAGTCTGTCTGTTGGTGGGTGGGGTCATTTCCTTACCTAGCTGGCTGCGTGACCAATGGTGTCCTGAAGCTGGAGTCAGCCCACTGGTGGGTAAGTCTCAATCTTGTAGTGGCTCACTGAGGGGCCCAAGGTGTTCCAGAGCTGCTGTTGGCTTGCTGGAGCAGGAGGACTGGGCCCAACAATTCTGTGGCCTTGTCTTCCCAGTACAGTACCCCAAGTTCTTTGAGGACAACCTATGTAATTGTAATTATTCTCCCATTTGTTGGTCACCTACCTAGGGGTATAGATCTTCACCATACTGCTCCTCTGTCCCTCCTACCTGTCTCATTGTGGTTCTTTCTTTGTATCTTTAGTTGTAGAAAATATTTTCTGCTAAACTTCCAGTCTTTCTCATCAGTGGTTGCTCTATAAATAGTTGTAATTTTGCTATGTCCGTGTGAGGAGTTGAACTCATGGTCTTCCTACTCTGCCACGTTGGCCACTCCCTGTTTGGTCTTTTAAAATATTTATTTGTTTATACGTTAAGACTAAATCTTTGTTTATTATGTAAAGATAGTTTTCTTTGACTTTTAACTTTTTATTTTATTTATGATTAAATTTTTCTTTCAAAAATTTTAATTTATGCCATATCAAATTTATATAAATGTAATTTTTACTGTTTCAGAAAAAATACTATATATACACATAATATGTGTATATTATATGCACATATATATTTTACTGTTGCAGTTTGTTTCATTTTATATATATAGGGAATCCCAAATGTGATAGAACTTGATATTTCAGGAACACAAATCCTCCTCACATCTTTTTTATAATGCACATGGTTGAGTATAGAAAAGTCGGACCTATAGATAAATGGAATATAATTATTTAAAACATTAGAGTTCCTTTGAAACTTTTTTAGGTTTTTGCTTTAAATGTATAAATCATTATGAACTATATAATATATTATTAAGTGACATTTGTCTCTTAATTTCTTTATTTTCAATATATAGTGCAATTTAAACAATTAAATTAGTGCACAGAAAAATCATTCATGTGAGATTTGATATCATGCAGATTCTTAGGCTCATTCCCAAAATTTTGTTTCAACAGCTTGGTTATTAGGTGTCATAATCTATATTTTTAACAAGCACACCAGGTCATTTTCTTGTGGATATATCATTTTTGAGAAATCTCTAGCTTACAATTTACATGTAGTTTTGATTATTAATGAGATTTCCACTAGCTATTATAAAATCAATTAAAAGATAATTGTATAAAATTTGTATTCAATATTCTGTTGAAAACATGGAATAATAAATAAATAACTGATAATACATAAGACAGTTGCAAAACAATGTCATTTTTTTCCTGTTTTTGTAATAATATACAGCAAATGACTTTGCACTTTTCTCTGACTTCCCGAAATATAAACCAAATTTTTCCTCTTAAAAATGTAGCTCAGGGAGGGGGACCTTGAAGATGGCGGAAGAGTAAAATGCGGAGATCGCCTTCCTCCCCACGGATACACCAGAAATACATCTACACGTGGAACAACTCCTACAGAACACCTACTGAAGGCTGGCAGAAGACCTCAGACATCCCAAAAGGCAAGAAACTCCCCACGTACCTGGGTAGGGCAAAAGAAAAAAAGAAAAAACAGAGACAAAAGAATAAGGACGGCACCTGCACCAGTGGGAGGGAGCTGTGAAGGAGGAAAAGTTTCCACACACTAGGAAGCCCCTCCGCGGGCGGAGACTGCGGGAGGCGGAGGGGGGAGTTTCGGGACCTTGGAGTAGTGCACAGCAATGGGTGCGGAGGGCAAAGCGGGGAGATTCCTGCACAGAGGATCGGTGCCGACCGGCACTCACCAGCCCGAGAGGCTTGTCTGCTCACCCGCCGGGGCGGGCGGGGCTGCGAGCTGAGGCTCGGGTTTCGGTTTTGGACGGAGCGCAGGGAGAGGACTGGGGTTGGCGGCTTGAACATAGCCTGAAGGGGTTAGTGCACCATCTAGCCGGGAGGGAGTTCGGGGAAAAGCCTGCACCTGCCGAAGAGGCAAGAGACTTTTTCTTCCCTCTTTGTTTCCTGGTGCGCGAGGAGAGGGGGTTTCAGAGCGCTGCTTAAAGGAACTCCAGAGACGGGAGCGAGCCA